>NW_015177191.1:30723-35472 GCF_001447785.1 Gekko japonicus
TGGACGGAGCGCTCCTGTCATTCTCAAGGCTGCATTGGGACTTGAGTTTTAAAGTACTGATGCTAAATTGACTGGTACTTGTTAAATTGAATGAATGAATGTCATTGCTATACTGAATGTATTGAATAAATGTACCTGACAAGGATGTTATAATAGTACACAATGCACTTTAAAGCATAATAGTTATAAACGGTACACGTTAATTTACAAAAGGTTCTTGCGGTGTATATTTATTCATTACTTGACCCACCTGGAGGCCGGTAATCCGATGGGGTTTGAGGCTGGGGCCTTGGGGGGAGACCCCTTAGTGGACCGAGCTCCCCCTGCTGTGCCTGATGGAGGGGGGGGGGACTCGGTGTCGGGAAGAAGCTCTCTCCGTCCCTTACGGTCTCCCCTTCTGCCAGGAGCAGGCATTGGGCCCACCATTCAGATTGGGGAAGAGACGGTGATCACGGTGGATGCCAAGGCCGCCGGGAAGGGGAAGGTGACCTGCACGGTGTGCACACCCGACGGCACGGAGGTGGACGTGGACGTGGTGGAGAACGAGGACGGCACCTTCGACATCTTCTACACAGCCCCCCAGCCAGGCAAATACGTCATCTGCGTGCGCTTCGGGGGAGAGCATATCCCGAACAGTCCTTTCCAGGTCACGGTGAGTCTTGGCGTGGCTTGCGGCCGTGGATCTGTTCAGTAGGGGAGAGTCGGGGGCGAAACTGTGGGCGGAGCTGTGGCTCAAGGGCCTATCCATCGTCAGTGTGGGCAAGTGAGACGGAAGTTGGGTGGTGGGGTCAAAACCCGGGACGTGGTTGTGCCAAAAATCCCACATGGCTTTGGACTGGAATATTTAAAGGGCCGCCTTCTCCCATATGCTCCTGGCCGGGAATTAAGCTCTCAGAGAGGGGCCTCCCTGACTGCCTCGTCAATCAAAGAAGCTCGTTTGGTGGGTATGCAAAACCAGGGCCTTTTCAGTGGCAGCCCCACAGTTACGGAATAACCTCCCCGGGGAGGCGCACCTGTCCCCTCTCACTTTCGATCTCTAGGAGGCAGCTGAAGGCAGGTTTTATTTAGGTCTGCATTTTCGTAAAGAGGAGCCGCAGTGGCTCAAGAGGTTAAGACACTGAGCTGCAGGCCGGAAGGTCAGTAGTTCAGCAGTTCGAGACCCGAGTGCCGCATGACGGAGTGAGCTCCCGTCTCTGGCCCCAGCTCCTGCCAACCTAGCAGTTCGAAAGCAAGAAATTGCAAGTAGATAAACAGGGACCGCTTCGGTGGGAAGGTAACAGTGTTCCGTGCGCCTCGGCGTCTAGTCACGCCAGCCACATGACCACAGAAACGTCTTCGGGCAGTGCCAGCTCTTTGGCTTGGAAACGGAGATGAGCGCCGCATCCCTAGAGTCGGATTCGACTGGCTTTCGAGCAAGGGAAACCTTTACCTTTTCCTTTCATAAAGGAGTCCTCAATTTTGATTTTAAATTTTGGTTCTATGCATTCAGGTTTTGTGTGTTTTCTCTATATTGTAAGTGGCCTTGAGCTCCGTAAGGAAGAAAGGTGGCCGATGCATTTTAAAAATAAAATAAATAAATAAATACGCACCTGGCAGAGGGGGCGCTAGGCCTCTAAAGCACAAGTCAGCTCAGATCTGCTAACCAGCTGCTGGATCAGGTGGTAAAACGGGGCAGGCTGTACGATACTTTTGCCCCAGAGAGAAGCGGAAGTGATCTTTAGAACAGATCCAGGGGAGCTTAGAACTTTAGCTTTGCCTGACGTCATTCTCTCTAGGTACTGTGCAAGCTCTTCTAAGTGCAAAGTCAGGGTTTGTTTTGCAGCACATGGTGGCACATAACCATTAATTATTATTAGAGACTTCTCGAATTATTATTAGAGCCAGTTTGGTGTACTGGTTCAGTGCGCAGACTCTAATCTGGGAGAACCGGGTTTGATTCCCCACTCCTCCACTTGCACCTGGCTGGAAGACCTTGGGCAAGCCGTAGTTCTGATAAGAGCTGTTCTTGAAAAAGAACCATTTCTTTCAAGTGCTCTCTCAGCCCCGTCTATCTCACAGGGTGTCTGTTGTGGGGAGGGGAAGGGAAAGGAGTTTGTAAGCCGTTCTGAGACACCTTTGGGGAGTGAAAGGCGGGGTATAAATCCAATCTCTTCTTCTTCTTCCTTGAGCATTTCAGTAAACAGGCCTGTGTCAAATGTCCATAATCCTGCAAGGGGATCATCTCCAGTTTGGACTTACACGGCCATAACAGTGAGAGACAATGCTCCCTCTAAGCTGTGGAGTCTTGTGAGAAAAATTCTACTTTGTGAGCTACTGGCATTCAAGTTGTGAGCAAGCAGTTTGGCTCCTGCATAAATTAATTTGTTCTGGAGCTCTCCTTCTTGAGCGAAGACCAAAATCTGCACGCTGGAGGCTAAAAAAAACTGTGAGCTAGCTCACACTGACTCACCTTAGAGGGAACACTGGTGAGAGACCTGCTTGGTATCGACCAAAGCGTTTGGATTTGAAGGCTAACAGGGAAAGCGACTTATAATCCTCTAAGAAGATCTCAGAGTGAGCCCAGGTTTCCTGAAGGAGAATGATATCAAACTTCCTGGGGAAGCTACCTTATCATTCTTCTGTTGGCCATTTTGTAAGTTCTAATCCTTACAGCGACTTATAATCCTCTAAGAAGATCTCAGAGTGAGCCCAGGTTTCCTGAAGGAGAATGATATCAAACTTCCTGGGGAAACTACCTTACCATTCTTCTGTTGGCCATTTTGGGTACGGAAAGGTATCTGGCCCCTTGGACCTCCAGACTGTGCCTTGGATTGTTTATTTTCTTAAGCCGCCTCCGGCAGCTTCCCTGGAGATGCAGCTTTAAAATGTTCTAAAGACAGGAGTCATTTCCTGCGGGAGCGCACAGGAACGGAGCTCCGGCACTAAGGGGGTGGGCACATGCAACAAGCCCCGCCCCCTGCTCCCAGCAGCCCTCAGTCGGGCCACAAGGAGCAAGAAGCAGCCAGGTAAATTGCAGAGCGCCCCCCACCGGCCCGCCTTCAGGTACAAGCTCTCCCTCCTCTGTGAGGGCAGATCTGCACGTCCCCACCCCCAAATAGCTAGCAATCCAAAATAGTCCAGTCTGGACCAATATTCCCTTTAACCTGTGGAGTCTTGTGAGCAAAAATTCAACTTTGTGAACTACTGGCATTCAAATTGTGAGCAAGTGATTTGGCTACTTCATAAATCAGTTTGTTCTGGAGCCACCCTTCCTGAGCTAAGACAAAAAATGTGTGAGCCGGAGGCTAAGAAACTATGAGCTAGCTCACCCTAACTCAGCTTAGAGGGAACACAGGGCCAGTGGAGCCTGAGTGGTGGGTGTTGCCTTCTGTCACACTTCCAGTGATGTCAAGGGGTGTGGCATATGCAAATAAGTTATGCTAATGAGCTGCACCTCTTTTTCTACGAAATGACCCCTGTCTAAAGAGTACAGAATTCTTTATTTATGGGAGACCTTGCCGCCTGGGAGTCTGTAGTACAACCCCTGCCTTTCTTTTCCCCAGTTTGAAAGTGAGAGGGAATTTGGCCTGAGAAGGGAGAGGTGGCGTGGATGCCTTCTCAGAGCGCCAAAGCCCCAAATTTTGGCAGCAGGGGGGTTCTGGTCAGGCTGAACGCCACATGTTCTCAAAAGTGCTGTTGGAAGCGATTCTGCTTCGACGGGCCAGTCCCGAAGCGTGGATTTTTTTTGGCACCACGGGGGGGAAGAGGAGTCCGTGCCAGGCCAGGCGGTTCCATGGCGGTCTTCCAGGAGGCCTGCTCTCGACTCCTTGCCAGGCCTTTCCCAAAAGCGTCTTAAAACTGAGTGTCGGCATTGAGACGCTTCAGTCGAGCGTGGTGCCTGTGCGTTAAGCAGCCCTGCAGACAGACAGAATGCTTGCAGTCCAACCTCTTGGGGGGCCAGAATGTCGCTCGCTTCCCGTTTTCAACTCGCTACCCCCTGCCCCGAATCACGGGCTGACATCTGAAAGACTGAGAATTCATTTCAGGAAAATCCATCTCCTGGCAGGTTTTGCATTCCCACTGCTCCCAGCCCCTTCCTCCCATTGTTCTGATCCGCCGCGCATTCCTGTTTGGAGGGTGCTTATTTGAAAACGCTCGTAACCAGAGTGAGTGGGAGGGGCGCCCCCCTCCAGGCCGAGCCACCAGTGTGGGCGCGTTGTGCAGGCGTGATCGTTTGGCTCGTACCACTTCAGAATGTAGGCGGGGGGAGGGGGGAGACTCTATTTTTTCTCCCTTCCTACATAAAATCCCCATATATAGTCAGCAAAGCTACATCAGAGATTTGGCATAGCTCTTGCCCGGGGAACACCCCGGGTGGGGGAGAAATGTTTTTGGAAATGTGAACCGTACTGCAGCGATGGCAGTTCGGGGGGTCCTCGCCACATAGGAATCGATTTGCCTCCGCAATTCAGATTTTGAACTTAAGAACATAAGAGAGGCCAATGTTGGATCAGGCCAATGGCCCATCCAGTCCAACACTCTGTGTCACACAGTGGCCAGAAATACCCGGTGCCATCGGGGCGAGTTCCTATCTATACCTTGTGGCTAATAGCCACTGATGGACCTCTGCTCCATATGTTCATCCAATTCCCTCTTAGAAGAACATAAGAGAAGCCAATGTTGGATCAGGCCAATGGCCCATCCAGTCCAACACTCTGTGTCACACAGTGGCCAAAAATACCAGGTGCCCTCAGGAAGTCCACCAGTGGG
>NW_015177191.1:35514-36774 GCF_001447785.1 Gekko japonicus
GCAAGCACCAGGAATACAGAGCATCACTCGCCCCAGCCTGAGAGTTCCTATCTATACCTTGTGGCTAATAGCCACTGATGGACCTCTGCTCCGTATGCCGTCTCAGTTTAGGACGAAAGACGCCTACGGAGCGGGGGCAACGATAGGTTTCTGAAATTATGCACAGGGGGGAGAGAGAGAGAGTTGAGAAAGAGAACTTTTTCTCTTTCTCCCCCAAGTACTGGGGTTCGAGGGCATCCGGCGAAGCTGGTGGGCAGTAGGTTCAGGACGGACCAAAGGAAATACTACTTTACGCAGGGAGTGATTAAAATGTGGAATTGGCTGCCAGAGGATGTAGCGATGGCCACAGGCATAGATGGCTTAAAAAGGGGATTAGACAGATTCATGGCGGAGAGATCTATCAGTGGCTTTGAGCCTTGGTGACTGAAGGGAGCCTCCATGTTTTGAGGCAGTCAGCCCCTGAATCCCAGAGCCAGGAGGAAGGGCCTTCTTCTTCCAAGCTCATATATTCCAAAAAAAATCTTGCTAGTCTTGAGAGCCAGTTTGGTGTGGTGGTTAAGAGCAGCGGACTCTAATCTGGGAGGAACCGGGTTTGGTTCCCGGTTCCTCCACATGCAGCCAGTTGGGTGACCTTGGGCCAGTAACAAAAAAGGGGGGGAGGGGGGGATAAAACCCCAAAAACTGAACCTAAAACTTAGAATCCAGAACCTGACAAAAGGTTAGTCAAATGCAAGAAAGTGCCCCTGCTGCAATTTCACTTTCCAGACAAGGGCTCAAGGGGCAGGGGAGCGCGAGGAGGAGGAGGAGGAGGAGGGTCGGAGGGGCAAAGCTCCAGGGATGAAGCAGAAGCGGAGGAGGAGGAGGAGGAGGAGGGGTCTTGTTTTAGTTTTCGGGCTGTCCCCAGGCTCCTCTTAGAAAAATAATTTTAGGCTTTCTAACGTTAGTCCTGGTTTTATCTCCTGGGTGTGAAAATGGATTCTGAGGCCCGGAGACCCCACAGTCTGCGTTCTGTCCCCCAGCCCTCCTGTTTCGTAGTGGTGGTGATGAGCCGGTTTTTATTTTACAGGTGGGCCCGAAATGAAGGGTGACAAGTTTCCCTTTCCGCCCCAACTGCTCCCACCCTCGGGGGAATAACGTTGGGTGCAAAAGCCGTACACGGCTCTTCCCTGTTGTCGATCGGCATTTCTGAAGGAAAAGAAAAAAGGCGAACCATCCAGGGATGCGGCTGGTTCTGTCGGGGGGGGGGGGGGGGCACAGGGG
>NW_015177191.1:36942-47919 GCF_001447785.1 Gekko japonicus
GAAATGTTCTGAAATGTATTTTACAGGAATTGTTGTTTATGTTAATATTCTGAATATACAATAAAAAATTTAAATTAAAAAAAAAAAAAAGAGCTGTTCTCGCAAGAGCAGAGCTCTCTCAGCCCCACCTGCCTCACGTGGAGATTGTAAGCCGCTCTTGAGACTCTGAGTGAAGGGCGGGGTACAAATCCAACTTCTTCTTCAAAGCCCCCATGCTCCAAAAAAAAAATTAAAATCTCACTAGTCTCTAAGGGGCTCGAATCTAGAAAGCACAAACTGAAGAGACCACCCCCTCCCCCACGTATAGCTTAGAGTTGCCATCTTTTGAAAAGCAAAAAAAGGGGACATATTTCCCGACTGACTACTTCAAACAAATGATCACGACGACAACTCTCACTTTAAATACCCCCTACCAGTGCTGCCTCTAAGCTGTGGAGTCCTGTGAGCAAAAATTCGACTTTGTGAGCTGCCGGCATCAACGTTGCGAGTGAGCAATTTGGCTCCTGCGTCAATTAGTTTGCACCGGAGCCATCCTCCCCTGAGCGAAGACAAAAATGTGTGAGCCGGGGGGCTAAACAATGGTGAGCCAGCTCACACTAACTCAGCTTAGAGGGAACACTGCCCCCTACTCTTTCGGCTGTGATCATTGCTGCTAGCTAGGAATGTTCCTGACCCTTCCGACCCCCAAAGAGGATGTTTTCATCAGCCTTTCAAAAAGAGCCCAAGATACCAAAAAAAAGAGGACATGGCCTCTTAAAAGAGGACATCTGGTAAGCCAAACATACATAACGGGCATTTGTGTTTTCAAGAACCGTCCAACTGTTCGGCAGAGCATGTTCTCCTGACTCATCTCTTGGCGTTCTCGGAAGCCAAACCTTCCTGTTTCGAACGGTTACTCACTGTTTCCAGATTCCAGTACAAAAGGAACCCTCTGGCTCTTAGCAGTTGACTGAGCGGGTGGGGCGGTGTGTGTGTGTGTGTGGGGTGTCGAGGAGCACAATGTCCCCTTTCTGGTATTGTCTTCCGATGCCTGGAGAAATGGGCGCGTGAGCGTCCCGCGGCCAGGGATGTCTGACCGAATGGAAAGCGTGAACGGGATTTTTCCTCCTCGAGAACAGAACAGAAAACCTCCCATTTCCTCGGTGCAAACGTCTCCATGCAACCCCGGCCAGGCACTTGGGGAAAGTCTGTTGGTCGCGCTGCAAAAGCGACTGCGGGTCCGGAGCTCAGCTGGGTTGCCACAAATGGACCACAGTTGACTAACCAGAGGTTGCAACCAATGCTCCCCTCTAAGCTGTGGAGTCTTGTGAGCAAAAAAAAATTCTACTGGCCTTAAAGTGGTGAGCGAGCGATTTGGCTGCTGCATACATTAGCTTGCTCTGCAGCCCTCCTTCCTGAGCTAAGGCAGAAATGTGTGAGCCAGAGGCTAAAAAACTGTGAACTGGCTCACACTAACTCAGCTTAGAGGAAACATTGGTTGCAACCCACCAATGTTCACTGTGAAACATTGATTCAAGTCCAATTACAGTCCATGAATTTGCTTCTTCTTCTTTTGTTTCTTTTATCTCATGCAGTGCTGCTGCTTCTGCTTCCAACAATTGCCGTGCGACTACAGATTTCCCGGGTACACAATCTGCGACCTGACGAAGCATTGAGGGAAACAGACCGTTTACCCGGGAAATCTGTAGTCCCATGGCAATGGTTGGAAGCAGCAGCAGCAGCACTGCATGAGATAAAAGAAAGAAACAAAAGAAGCAGCAGCAAATCCGTGGACTGTAATTGTACTTGAATCAGTTTCTCACAGTGAACATTGCTGAGTTGCCAACTTCCAGGTGGTGGCTGTTGATCTCTCACTATTACTGCTGATCCCCAGGTGACGGGTCTGTTTCCCTGGAGAATACGGCCGCTTCGGAAGGTGGACTCTGTGGCACTATATCCCATTTGAAGTTCTTCCCCCCCTCAGGCTCCAACCCCCCCCCCCAGATCTCCAGGTATTTCCCAACCCGGAGCTTGCAACCGAAGCTCCGTGGGCCTTGCCTGGCTTTCCCTCCCACGTAGGACTTGTTTAAAATTTGGCACATATTTGGTGTACACCAGTTTGGTGTCATGGTTAGGAGCACGGATTCTAATCTGGGAGAACCGGGTTTGAGGCCCCCACTCCTCCGCATGCAGCTGCTGGTGTGACCTTGGGTCAGTCACAAGTTCTCTCGGAGCTGTTCTCTCAAGGGAAGTCCTTGAAAGAGCTCTCTCAGCCCCACCCACGTCACAGGGTATCTGTTGTGGGGCAGGAAAGGAGACTGTAAGCCGCTCTGAGACTCCGGCATGATTTTTACTCTTGAGATAAGATCGTGTTCAGTGCTATTTTCCGGGACTGGACCTGTCCTGGGAAGATGAACGGCTCTGGCACCGCTGGAATGCTTCAGTGGGGGGAGAAAACCTTGCCAGAAAAGGATCTGTGAGAATACTGAATGCCGAAGTGCTGTGATGATATCCTGGCCCCGGGCCAGCCTCTCCTTTAGTCCTTTCTAACGCTCTTGCCCCCCCCATTCCCGCCACAGGCTCTGGATGGTGAGCGCACGACCCCCCAGCAGATGGCGCAGCCGATGCGCGCCCCGCCCTACGCATACCCGCCTGGTGCACAGCAGCCATGGGGACCGACAGTAACAGTTCAGTTTCTCGGAGGGGAAAAGCCAGCCCGGGGCATTCTGGGCAGAGAAGCCACCCTGTGGAATTCAGTAGGCCGCTTCACGCTTGTCTAGCTCTGCTTGGGGCTGGATTGCTGCTTGCCGTGAGGCTGCTGCGGGTCCCTTGTTTATTGGGACTGCTGGTTCACCGAAGGGGCGTAAGTCCCTGTAGGGCCCCGCTTCTAGCCCGCCCCTGGTTTTCTATGTCCTAAGCCCCTCCTGAAAGTTTCTTCCCACTGTACTATGCAGAGTAGTTGTTTGCTAATACCCAAACCAGCATTGACAGCTGTGGCCACATCCACACAGTATTGGATATTGTGTTCTCTGAACTTTGGGGTTCAGAACAGTAAGCCAGTTGACTAGCAACTACACATTTGGACAAATACTCCTGTAAGCTCGCTGAGAGACTTAGTTTGGTGTGGCGGTTAGGAGTGTGGACTCTAATCTGGGAGAACCGGGTTTGATTCCCCACTCCTCCACATGCAGCTGCTGGTGTGACCTTGGGTCAGCCACAAGTCCTCTCAGAGCTGTTCTCTCAAGGGCAGTCCTCAAAAGAGCTCTCTCAGCCCCACCTAGCCCCACAGGGTGTCTGTTGTGGGGAGGGGAAGGGAAAGGAGATTGTAGGCCGCTCTGAGACTCCAAATGAAGTATAAATCAAATATCTTCTTCTTTGGTTAGGAAGCCAGTTTGATGTTGTGGTTAGGAGCGCGGACTCTAATCTGGGAGAACCGGGTTTGATTCCCTACTCCTCCACATGCAGCTGCTGGTGTGACCTTGGGTCAGTCACAAGTCCTCTCAGAGCTGTTTCCTCAAAGACAGTCCTCGAAAGAGCTCTCTCAGTCCCACCTCCCTCACAAGGGTGTCTATTGTGGGGAGGGCAAGGGAAAGGAGATTCTAAGCCGCTCTGGGACTCCTTTGCGTAGTGAAGGGCGGGGTATGAATCCAGTCTCTTCTCTTCTGAAGCCTTTGACTCCCCTCTCCCCATCGGTTCCTCTCCCTAAAAAAAGTGACCAGTAACTAGAATCTGTGCAGAACCGGAATCAGGGACTACTTTGGGACAATCCGTCCCGCAAGTTGCAAAACCCACCTCTGGGGCTCCCGGGGATGGTGTGGTAAGATTCTCGCTAGCTTAGCCAGCAGCTGCTAGGGCTACCCTGACGAATGTGGGTCCGGATTGCTATGGGATGGGGCCCGCCAGGCTAGCGCTGCTTGCTTCCAAACGGCCAGCCGCCACTTACGGCTGCATCCATTCCCGCCCCACTTTTCTCCTCCGCTAAGCCAGCTTTTTGTAATTGCATTTGGGAACTCGTTTTGGCCAGCAGCGAGGGGGGCATCCTTTGAAGCCAGGTCTCTTAACCGCTTCCAGCTCTTTGCCCAAATAAACCAGCTGCCCTCACTTCCCCAGGTGGTGTGGCACCTTTCCCTTCGCCCCCCGCACGGCCACCTGGCCTGGGGGATGCCGGGACAAGACTTGAGCTAGGAGCGGCCTTCCCATTAACTGTTAAGTGCCTGGCCGAACCAAAGCCTAGCTTTGCAAGCTTCCGCAGCGCTTTTCGCCGAGGGGTCGGAGGTTGGAAGCGCTTCGCCTGCCCCCGCGAGATCCCAAAGCGGTTCCTTTTGTGGCGGTGGCAGCTTGGCCACTCTCTCTCTCTCTCCCGCCTCCCTCCCAGCCGTCTTGGGCGCTCACGCAAACAGGGCCGCTTGGCCACCGGCTTTCCCCCGCACCTGAATTCCAGGGGAGGGAAGAGGCGTCCAGAATGCAGCAGGGCCTCGTCTTTTCCCAGGGTGTCTTTGTCTGAGATCACGTCCCTCCATCTCTCGATGCGGGGAAGGGGCGGGCCATCACGCTTCGTGTTGTCTTTGTGTCGACGCCTCCGCTGCCGGGACGGCTCGGCCCTGTCCGGGTCAGGCCGTGCCGTGTCCCCGTCTTAGCCGGGGAAGGGGCGCGGGGGAGTATTTGGGGGCTGCATCTTTCCTCCCTTTGTCCACAAGAAGAGTTTGTTTGGGGGGAGGGTAGCGCCCAATGTAGCTCTACTGAACTTGACTGCCACCTTGTCCTTGGGAAGGACTATTGCCCACAGGCAAGTCCGTAGCCAGGATTTTGTGACCTGCGGGGCAAAAAGTTTTCTGGCGGGGCTGCCATTTATTTTTACGTCGGTCCCAAGCAATGCTCCCTCTAAGCCATGGAGTCCTGTGAGCAAAAATTTGACTTTGTGAGCTCCCGGCATTCAAGTTGTGAGCAAACGATTTGGCCACTGCGCAAATTAGTCTGCTCTGGAGCCCTCCTTCCTGAGCTGAGATAGAAATGTGTGAGCCGGTGGCTAAAAAACTGTGAGCTGGCTCACACTAACTCAGCTTAGAGGGAACACTGGTCCCAATCCTCCCCCAAGCCTGACCACCGGGAGGCCACCTCTCTCCCTCCCCGCCTGCAAGATTTAAAGGGCCCTTCAGCTGATTGGGGGGGGGAGCACATGGCCCGCTGATCAGCCAGAGGGCCCTTTAAATCGTGCAGGAGGGGAGGGAGAGGGGTGCGCGCCCCCCGCTTCTTCTCAAAAGCATTTAAAGGATCCCTTTAAATTATATTGAGAAGAAGCTGGGGGGGGGCACTATGCGTGTGCCTCCCCAATTCTTTCTTTTTTTAACTTCTAAAAAAACATCCTGTGGGGCTGGTTCTATAAGGAAGGGGGCACAGCCCCCAGTAACCCCCACTATAGCTATGGGCCGGCCCACAGGTAGAACTGGTGAGGCAAGTTTTTATGTCAATTGATTGATTTTTAAGCTGCTTGATCTCATGTGAGCCACGCTGGAGCGGAAAGCGTCCCGTTCTTTTAAAGCAGCCGAGTGCTTTGTGCAGGAGGGGGAAGGGAACCACGACGTCCGCTGCAAGATTCACGGTTTCATAAGCGCGGGCTGGACCCAGCCGAGGCATCCAGTCTACAACGGGGGGCAGTGCAGCATAAAGACAGTTGTCGAGTAGGGATGTGCATTCAGTCTGAACCGAAGGCACCCCTGAAAACAGTCTCTTCAGCCCTCTTTCGGGCAGCCCCAGGCCAAATCAGATTCTCATTCAGCGGCAGCCCAAAAAACGGCCAGAGAAAGCAAGCTGGCCCTTGGAGGGGCTTGCCCGGGCAAGCCGGCCCATGGCTTGGAGGGAAGGCAGTGTTTAAACTGCCTTACCTTGGCTTGCCCGGGTGCCCCGTGGTTGTGGGGAGCCCAGGCAAGCTGGCCTATGGAGGGATGGCAGTTTTGCCTCCCCCCCCCACCCCGCGGCTGAAAGTGATTCGGCTTGCCGAATGACTCCTGAACCCGCTTGCATTGCCGAATATTTTTTTATTTTTTGCACACCCCTATTGTGGAGAGAAAGAGAGCTCGACCTGGAAAAGCCCAAGCGAGCCCGATCTCGGAAGCCAAGCAGCGTCAGCCCCAGTTAGCACTTGGATGGGAGACCTCCGAGGAATACCAGGGTCGTGACGCAGAGGCAGGCAATGGCCAACCACCTCTGAACTCCTCTTGCCCCGAAAACCCTACAGGGTCACTGTACGTCAGCTGTGACTTGATGCCAAAAAAGCTGCAACAGAGAGGGAGAGAGAGCAACTTCTATACAGATTGAGCCCTGCCCGCAGTGGCTTTCTGTCGGTAATAGGGCCGTGCATGATTTTCCTATCCCCATGGCCAGGAATTAGCCCGTTTGGCCACAGGAATCGGAAAAGGCTGCTCTCCAAGTAAGAGAGGGGGGTGTCCTGGCAAGACCGTTTTGCCCGGTGCCAAGAAGCATGACGCATGGCTCCCAAAAGCAGCGTTGGATACTTCTGAAGGAAGCACGGGCTGTCGGCCCTCTTGCAACCGCATGGCAACCGAAGCAGCTGCGAATGCAGTCTTGTCCGTTTATACTTCTGTTTTTTTAAAAGTGCAACTTCCGGGAGAGGAAGTGTATAGTAATTGTCTCCTGGCTGCTTTCTGGAGCGTAGATCACACGTGCCGAAATGATAATTCTGGATTATGGATTGTAGAACTCTTTCATGAAGCTGGTACTGAAGGAAGCACGGGCTGTCGGCCCTCTCGCAACCGCCTGGCAACCGAAGCAGCTGCGAATGCGGTCTTGTCCGTTTCTGCTTCTGTTTTTCAAAAGCGCAACTTCCGGGAGAGGAAGTGTACAGTAATTGTCTCCCGGCTGCTTTCTGGAGCATAGATCACACGTGCCGAAAGGATAATTCTGGATTACGGATTGTAGAACTCTTTCATGAAGCTGGTTATTGGGAGTTCTGTCTGGTACTGACAGCGCTAACAGGCATTTGACACAAAGACCCCCCCCAAAAAAACCTGAAATACGGGTGCTGAAACACTCCTTAGCAGATGTTTAGTTCAAAGCTCTGATTTGGAAACTCCGAAAAGTTTTGAGTTGCAAGGAATGGAGTCTGTCAATCAACTTGTCAGAGTCCATCTTTGCAAATTGAAACTTTTTTTTTAACAGTTGACCCTCTAGGCTGTGTTTGTCTCCCTAGGTGTGACTAGGGCCAGGACAGGGGGTAGAGAGAGGCTTTCTCCTGCTGTCTTTGTCTGCTCCGTGTTCCATCGCTGTTCACAAACTCAGCATTGCCCCCCCCCCCACCCCTCTCTGTTACCCCCACCCTCTGTTTTGATTTTCAACTCTCTTTTGGGTGGTGGACCTCGGGGTCCCTCTTTTGTCTTCCAGGCGACGGATCGTCCCGTGAACGGGCTGGATGCCGGATTGCGGCCTTTCGACCTGGTCATCCCTTTCACCATCAAGAAAGGAGAGATAACAGGTAATGGGGGGAAGGCTGCATTTGGTGGGGTGCCAGGCAGTCCGGCCCTAAGCGTGCATTGAAGTTAATCTCTTCTTGGGATTGCACCGTTAATACTGCATATTTATTTATTTATCATTTAAATTTATGGGCCGCTCTTCTCCGAGTACGCAGACCTCAGGGCGGTGAACAACAGTAAAAAAAAAACAACACCCCATGCATTAAAAAAAATCCTGACAATTCAATAAATAACCAAATTGGGGTCCCCAGCATTTTTGAGCCCGTGTGCACCGTCGGTGTTCTGAAACAGCAGTGAGTACGATCGATGCTCCCTCTAGGCTGTGGAATCTCGTGAGCAAAAATTCTACTTTGCGAGCTACCGGCATTAAAGTAGTGAGCCGAGCAATTCGGCTACTGCATCAATTAGTTTGGTCTGGAGCCGTCCTTCCTGAGCTGAGACAAAAATGTGTCAGCCGGAGGCTGAAAAACTGTGAGCCAGATCACACGTAACTCAGCTTAGAGGGAACACCGGGTACGATCAATGGCTGCTGCAGAAGGCGAAGCCAACCAGAAAATGTCAAGGAGCCAGGTTATCGATAACTTAATAATAATTCAACATGTCAGGCAGAAGCTGTGTTTAACAGGATGCCTTATAATCTGCACATCCCGTCAGAAGCCCTGCTGGGCAAATGAACACATGAAACTGCCTTCTACTGAATCAGATTCTTGGTCCATCAAAGTCAGTCTCGTCTACTCGGACTTGGCAGTGGCTCTCCAGGGTCGCAGGCAGAGAAAGATCTTTTGCATCCCCTCCTGCCTGGCCCTTTTAACTGGAGATGCCGGGGATTGAGCCTGGGACCTTCTGCAGGCCAAGCAGAGGCGCTTCCACTGAGACAGGGTCTCAGGTCGAGGTCTTTCCCATCACCTCCTGCCTGGTCCTTTTAACTGGAGGTGCCGGGGCTTGAACCTGAGACCTTCTGCATGCCAAGCAGAGGCTTTACCTCTCAGTCAGGGTCTCAGGTCAAGGTCTTCCCCATCACCTCCTGCCTGATCCTTTTCTAACTGGAGATTCCAGGGACTGAACCTGGGGTCTACTACATGCCAAGTATATGCTCTCCCACTGAGCCACAGCCCTCGCCGCCACCAAATACCCAATCTAGCTCCTGGCACTTTCTAAAAGTACTTGGCAGGCGCCCGAAAAGGTCGTTCAGGTGCCCACGGGCACCACGTTGGGGACCCTTGCTGTATAGTCTACCAGGTTTCCCGCAAGGGGTGCTCAGCCCGGCAGAGCCCATAAGCGCTGCTTCCTGTTCCTGCAGGGGAGGTGCGCATGCCGTCGGGGAAGGTGGCAAAGCCAGACATCACAGACAACAAGGATGGCACCGTGACAGTGCGGTACGCCCCCACGGAGGCCGGCCTGCATGAGATGGACATCCGTTATGACAACATGCACATCCCAGGTAACGTTTTGGGGGGGAGGAGTCATGACAGAAGGCTATCAAAATTTGATGGAGGCCAATTTTGCGGGAGATGCTTGGAATTCTTCGATGATGCCAGTTTTTGCCCGGTCCTCTTAACTGGAGATGCCAGGGATCGTACCTGGGACCTTCTGCACGCCAAGCAGAAGCTCTAACACTGAGCTATGGCTCCTCTCCGAAGGATCTCACATGAACACATGAATCTGCCTTCTACTGAATCAGACTCTTGGTCTATCAGGTTCAGTATTGTCTATTCAGATTGGCAGTGGCTCCTCAGGGTCTCTGGCAGAGAACTCTTTTTACATCCCATCATCCATTGAGAGCCAGTTTTGTGTAGTGGTTAAGTGTGTGGATGCTAATTTGGGAGAACCGCGTCTGATTCCCCGCTCCTCCACTTGCAGCTGCTGGTGTGACCTTGGGTCAGTCACAAGTTCTCTTAGAACTGTTCTCTCAAGGCCAGTTCTGGAAAGAGCTCTCTCAGCCCCACCTACCTCACAGGGTGTCTGTTGTGGGGAGGGGAAGGGAAAGGCGTTTGTAAGCTGCTCTGAGACTCCGAGTGAAGGGCAGGGGGGTATGAATCCAATCTCCTCTTCTTCTTCCTTCCACCCCCGTAGGCAGCCCTCTGCAGTTCTACGTGGACTACGTAAACAGCGGGCACGTGACAGCGTACGGACCCGGGCTCATCCACGGTGTGGTTAATAAGCCAGCAGTTTTCACGGTCAACACCAAAGACGCGGGTGAAGGTGAGTTTAAGAGCACATCCCTGACGTAAGAACATAAGAGAACATAACATAAGGACATGAGAGAAGCCACGTGTTAGTATAAAGAGGTATATTGTGCTCACTTTTTATGTTATACACCTTTTTTATTTTGGGTTTGTTTTTTTATTTAAGGACATAAGAATAGTAAATATAATTTAAAAGTATACTCATTGACAATGCTTCCTCTAAGCTGTGGAGTCTTGTGAGCAAAAATTCTCCTTTGTGAGCTACTGGCATTAAAGTTGTGAGTGAGCGATTTGGCTGCTGCATGAATTAGAGCCCTCTTTCCTGAGCTAAGGTAAAAATGCATGAGCTGGAGGCTAAAGGACTCTGAGCTGGCTCACACTAACTCAGCTTAGAGGGAACACTGCCCATTGACTATAAAATATATATCAACATGTGTTAAACATAAACAATGATATAAAGCCCTCGTCAAAGCCTTCGACAGCATGATGAGATAGTTCCTTTTGAATTTCCTTCTGATTAGAAAGACAAGTTAAGAGGGGTGACCAGATTTTCTTAAACTCTTAAGAGTGCTCCAGTTGATATCGTCCGATCCAAATTAAAAGTAAGCCTAGCTAAAACACAGTGATTCCATCGTCGTGTACAGGGCTTTTTTTGTAGAAAAAGCCCAGCAGGAACTCATTAGCATAACAGGCCACACCCACAACAGTTGAAACCTATTAGCATATTAGGCCACACCCCACCACCACAGCTCATTAGCACATTAGGCCGCACCCCCATGTTACCAGAAGTGTGGTCCTCCAGCCACACCCACCTTTTGCTTCTTATTCTGTTTACCTTGTTTGTTGTCAAAACCCCAGGGCCTTTTTTTGTAGCAGGGACTCCTTTGCATGTTAGGCCACACACCCCTAATGTAGCCAATCCTAATGAGTTTCTGCTGTTGGGTGTGGCCTATTATGCTAATGAGTTCCTGCTGGGCGTGGCCAACTCGGGAGCCAGCCGGAACTCCGTTCCTGTGCGTTCCTGCCCCAAAATAGCCCTGGTCGTGTATGCCGTATGTATAGAGTCGGGGCAGTTGAGATTTTCAAACGAGAAGCTATGGCGAGTTTAGCGGCCGATAAAAGGATCGCAATAACATTAGTTATCCATTGAGGTCAATCTTTATTCCAATTTGCTCCTAATAGGAGGCATTCCGGAGTCAATTCTAGTGTCATGCCCGTCATTGTTGTAACCATCTCCAAACTTGCTTGTCCAAACCATCTCCAAACAGTATCAATACTGGACAGGTCAACCAGCAGTGGACATAAGTTCCAACTGACCTGCATTT
>NW_015177192.1:0-3450 GCF_001447785.1 Gekko japonicus
CCACTACACCAAACTGGCTCTCATAATACTGGTACATATATACTTTTAGTTTCTAAGAAATGACATTGAAATCCAAGTGTGCCAGAGCTCATCAGCCAAGCAAACCTGGAATTGGAACATGCGAACAGTTATAATTAGGCCCACTGGAGAATTCAGGGTGGCAGGTGGGAGTTTGCCTCAGATCACTGTGGGAGAGTTAACACTTCTCTATTTCCAGGGTCAGGGAGAGCCAGTTTGGTGTAGTGGTTAAGTGTTCCCACTCCCTGAAAGAGTACACAATGAGCCATATATGTGGCACATCAAAATACATTAGTTCCTGATTGATGGGTTACAACTCACCTGCCTGGGAAGTGAGGCCCACTGCGAACAGTACATGGGATTGCACCATAAGTGTTTTTCCCAGCAAATGAGTCACATCTTGGTGTATTATTTTAATTTTACTTATTTACATTATTCATAGTCTGTCCTTCTCACTTGGGCTCGAGGTGGATTACACAGAGTGAGTCAATGCAATCAACAAGATGGGACATTCAATAAACAATGCAATACCATTTTGGCAGTCTCTGGAATCCTAACATTAAAATGGCAGCCGAGTCACATGGACATTCTGCAAACCGCTGAATTTAAGAATCACTTGGGATTGATCCATTTGGAGGACAGAGTGCAATCCACAAAGGACAGACTCTAAGAAACTGCCCAGATCATAACCAGTTGGCAGGATCAAATTAGAGAATCACAATTTATTTATTTCAGCACAGGTTGGATGTGGTCCAACCTGTATGGGAAAACATACATAAGCGCTTTTATATAAAAAAAATTCAAAATTGACGGTTCCACTAGAAGCCATTACGCTCCCAAATGCATACCAGGAAGAAGTACCAAGAAGGTATTTGGGTATATTGGACTCCGAAGATTGTTTGAAACCATTAGAAGATCTACCATGGTGGCAAAGAGCGCAAATAGAATCCAGATTTACTAAAGACAAGAGAATCGGATTTTATAAAAACCTTATAGAGATTGAAAAGATTATGACATCTATGGACCAGAAGCTTTTACAAAGACTTTATGTGTTGTTACTTGATGATTTAATGGTGGATGAAATAGTAAAAGGGAATATGATTCAATGGGGGCAGAATATTGGGCATGCTATTAAATTTGAGCAGTGGGATCAAATATGGAAGAAAAATATTAGGATTATGAAAGCTATTTCGTATAAAGAAAATATATACAAAATGTTTTATAGATGGTATGTAACACCTGAAAGGTTAGCTAAAATTGACCCGAAATGTTCTAATAAGTGTTGGAAATGTGAAAATAAGGTTGGCTCATTTTACCACATGTGGTGGCATTGTGAAAGATTTAAGAAATATTGGGTAATGGTACACAAAATCTTGCAAAAGGTACTAGGTACTGTAGTACCATTTACACCAGAGGCTTTGTTGCTGAATATTCTACCTGATAATTCTAACAAAGATGATCGCTATTTGATTGTTTTTTTAACTACGGCTGCAAGAATTGACTTTATTGATAAAAGGCGCAACAGATTCAACATTTGAGAATACTTGGTCACGGTTTTATAACTGGTATGACAAACATATGTAGGCAAGCTTACAGGAGACAGACCAATAGTTTACTAAATGAAATATATACCTGTTAGGATGATAGAGACAGAAAAGTTGCTTACACAGTTCATGAGAAATTGTTATTAAGGCAGAATAGGTATTAGTATAAATATTGGTAGAATTAAGAATAACCTCCATGTATTTGTTTGTATGTTAGTATGTATGTATATGTATGTATACGTTATGATTGTTTGTGTATGTTATGTGGAAAACGTAATAAAATCCTGCCCCTTTGGGGGGCAGTTAAAAAAATATTTTAAATCAGTACATAAATGGGAAACCCACAACAGTGTTAGGGCACCTTTGGATAAAAACCCATTGTCTTTCTGATACCTTCTAGGGAAAAACAGCTCATCTGTGGCATGGAGCTCACCAGGAGTAGCTTTTTTAGTGGCGTAGGGAGCTCGTGGGGGAGGGAAACTGATAAACCCAGCTTCTCCATACTTACTGCATTTGTAGAAGCACTGCAGCAAGCCCATGACATGGAACTTAGTTAGCAGTAAAAAAGAGCAAGAGTCCAGTAGCACCTTAAAGATTAACGACAGCAGTCCCAGGGGGGGGAGGGGGCTAAAAAAAAAAGATTAACCACATGTGTCGCTGGGGATGAGCTTTTGTGAGTCATGGCTCACCTCTTCAGAAATTTCGTTTGTTTTTAAGATGCTGCTGGACTCTTCCTATTTTCACCCAGCGGTTCGAAAGCAGATGTTACGTTCATGCGAGTAGATAAATGGGTACCCACCCTTAGAAGGGTGGGGGGCACCCTCCTCTGGCGAGGCGTGTGGAGGCGACGGCAATAGCAACGGAGACGGCGGCGATGGCGGAGTACCGGCGGTGGAAGCAAGGCAGCACGGCGACGCAGTGGCAGCAAGCGGTGAGCAGCAGGCCAGAAGGAGAGATCCCTGGTGGCTGGCAGCGGGAACAACAAGCGGCTGTCGTGCAGCAGGAGGTGCGTGGTGACGTCACCCGAGGGCGCGGCGGAGCCAAAGGGACATAGCCGGGACCTGAGGAGGACGCCGCCTGCGTGCCGGATCGCAAAAATGCGCCAGAAGAACAACAGCTTGATACCGCCGGGAAGGAAGCCAAGGAAAACTTGCTAGGGAACTGGGAGGGTTGCGCGAGTGAGCCCACTTTGGTGCGGGAGATGGATGCGGCCGTCTGAGCAGCAATTTTAAATGCGAGAGGGAACAGCGGCGAAACTCGATCAAAATGACTGTGTGACCACAGCCTTAGTTAGCAGTTAGCACATAAAATAGTACTCTTTAGTATCCTTACAAAGTTTGAAACTAACCACTCTGTGATCAACAATTTAAAGCTGCCAGTAGACGGAAGAATCAAAATTATTAGAATAAAATTGTCTTCAGCTGCCGAAGAGTGCGGCTGGAGGGTGGGAGGCATGACGGAAGTTTGTAGATTTAGACACAGTGTGGAGAAACTGATATTAATATAATGAAATCCTAATAATACTAGATGAGCACATGAAACCGCCTTACCCTGAAGCAGACCATCGGTCCATCAAGGTCAGTGTTGTCTACTCTGAGCTGAAGGTAGCTGGTCAGAGTTGGTTGAAGGTATTTTGCCATCCCCCAAGCAAGGCATGCCTATATCACCTTCCAGTGCTGGCCAGGTGACAGCCCAGCTCCGGAAGATGAAGGTGTTCCTCATCCATGCCATTAGCAGCCCTGCAAGTGCATCTCCTCCATCCTTCTCCACTCCCCTTGGGGAGTTTGGCCCAAGGACCAGCCGTGATGCAAACAGGTGTGGGCAACCTACTCTGCAATCCCATTTTTATGGCCAGGTGTAATTTTAGCTTTCAGTTTTAAAATGCTTC
>NW_015177192.1:3463-16893 GCF_001447785.1 Gekko japonicus
GAAAGAGGCAGCAAAAGGGTACGTTCTGCCTACAGGGCGTTGGCTCTCTTTTGTGGTTAACTCTTCTCCATTACTTGGTGCCTTTGCTGCTATTCCGCCACCTGATTGTTTTGGCTGACTTCTGGTTGTTCCTTGATCATTGGCTGGGGGCTCCAGTGCCCTTCAGGTGAACCTTGAAAAGATACTTATCTGGGTGGGGAAAGTTGTTCTCTTCCCAGAAAGCAAGAAAATGTTTAGATAAATTGGCAGATTAAAAGGCACGCTGCCTCTTTGAGTCACAGTCACTGAACTTCTGGGGCGATGTGATCTGTGTTTTGATCTCAGGCAGGGTTTGGTAACGTGTTGTTGATTTTTCTCCTCCTCAAAATATTGCAGTACAAATAACAGCAAAGTAGATTCCAGGAGCTGCGGTGGCTCAAGTGGTTAAGACGCTGAACAGCAGGCTGTGGAAGGTCGGTAGTTCAGCAGTTCGAGACCCGAGTGCTGCATGACGGAGTGAGCTCCCGTCTCTAGCTCCAGCTCCTGCCAACCTAGCAGGTCGAAAGCAAGAAATTGCAAGTAGATAAAGAGGTACAACTTCGGTGGGAAGGTAACAGCGTTCCGTGCGCCTTGGTGTTTAGTCATGCTGGCCACATGACCAGCGCTGGCTCTTTGGCTTTGAAACGGAGATGAGCACCGCAACCCTAGAGTCGGATTCGACTGGCTTTCGAGCAAGGGAACCTATACCTATATAGATTCCAGGCAGACAATAGGAAGGGTTTCACCCAATGGATGATTAACTTGTGGGACTGATTGCCACGGAGTTTAGTGTCAGTCAGTTGCACAGAGTGGCATAGCTGTTTTCCATGTACGGGCAGGCTTGTGTGGTTTCCCCACCACTGTTGCTGCTGTGGGTACAAAGCTATGGCGGCAGGGATTCCACGTGGCAGGTTTCCTTGACTTTTCCCTGCACGGTCCCTTGGCAGTGGCCACCCACCCCCCTCCTGTGCCACTGAGGGCTTTTTCAGGTTTTTTAAAAATAACTTTCTCAGATTCTCTGAATTCCCTGCTTTCATTTTTTAAAAGTAAGCTTCTAGCCACTTTTCATTGTGGAGATATAAGGGGAAAGGCGTATCTCTGCAACAAAAGGGGCTAGAGACCTATGATTTGCTTGAATTGAAAAGTTGGGAATTCCCGACAGTTTGTTATAATGTTATAACACTATAACGATATTCAGGCGCCAATTAAAAGCACAAGTGGTGGAGGGAAAATGGTAGGGGATGATTAGCGAGAAGATGGAGAAAACCCAGGAAATGCACAAAGCAGCCCTCTTCCAACAGCGCCCACACCAGGGCGAACAACCCATGTGTCAATGACTGTAGGCACCTGTAAAGGGGAGTCTGACAAACTCATGAGGGGGAGGCCCATTGCAATGCCACTGGCTCCCTGGTGGCTTATCCAGAATCCCATGAGCCCTGTTGACATGTTACAGTGAGCGCAAAGACAATCTGCATGTACGTGCACGCACTTGTTTGTGAGAAAGAGCTTTACAAATGAAACTGGGACCAATACCTGGCTAAACATGGAGTTTAAATCACACATTCAGTTGCAGAGGCACTGAACGTAACAGGAGCATTACACAGCGCGTGCATGAAGAGGAATCCAGTGTGTACACAGATGGCATATGCATTCACTGTAACTTCGGAAATCCCTGGGAACGGGCCTACTTGTCTCTGTCCAGTGGGCCCAAAGGACATGCTACACTTTACACAAGGCTGCCGCCGGGAGTTGCTAACATACAACTCCTGTGAAAAAGCCGGATTAGGATGGGGGGGGAGCGGGGGATCCTGCCCTCCCCCCTGTGCTATTTTGAGGAGCTGAAATGATAGCGGGGACGTCTCTCTTGAGCCTACAAAGCTCTGTTCCTGTTGTCCACTCTCCTTTCTTTACCTGTATCTCAAAGTTCATTTTGGAGCATGGCCATAAATGCCCCTGTATGGCCACGGCCAGGGGTCCTTTCCTACAGGAGCACACAGGAGCAGAGCTCCAGCAGTAAATAGCCCAGGGGGCAGGCACATGCAACAAGCCCCACCCCCTGCTCCCAGCAGCCCTCAGTCAGAGCAAGAAGCAGCCAGGTAAGTTGCAGAACCCCCCCCCAGCCCCCCGGTCCAAAACAGTCCAGTGGCACCTTTAAGACCAAGTTTTATGAGTATGTAGTTCTCCCCCCCCCCCCCCACAATAGCTAGCAATCCAAAACAGTCCAGTGGAGCCTGAGCGGTGGGTGTTGCCTTCTGACACACTTCCGGTGATGTCAGGGGGTGTGGTGTATGCAAATAAGTTATGCCAATGAGTTATGCTAATGAGCTCCTGCATCTCTTTTTCTACGAAACGACCCCTGGCCATGGCTGCAGAGATATTGTGGAGCATCATCTGCCACCCTCTCCATATCGTTTTATCCTGTTGGTAGGCTTGCATTGTTGCAGAGATATTGTGGAGCATCAGCTGCCGCCCTCTCCATATTGTTTTATCCTGTTGGTAGGCTTGCATTGTTTGATGTAGACCACATGGTGGTGCCTCAGTGCTTGGTATACCCTGTGGGCACAACGGTAGGCCAAGGCTTTGTACACTCAGACAGAGAATCCCTTCTCCACGTGCATCATGCCCAGATTTATTGGAGATATGCTGTGTGGGCACGTTTTGATGATGAATTGGTGGTAAAAGGAGCAATGAATGTGAAAGCAGCATTACTTCACTGAGGCTGAATGTTTCTGGTAGGTGACTGTAAGTCTTACAACATTTCATGTGCAGAGATCTTCTTGTGCATCTAATCCTCCGTGTTCCCGATGAGAGGTGATGTTTTTTTTAAACATCTGAAACTCTTTTGACAAGAGGAATAAAGGCGGGGTTTTCATTCTCCAAGCAGGGACTGGAGTTCCCCTGGAATGATCCCCAGGCTAGAGAGATCAGTTTCCATGGAGGGAGAGGGGGCAGCTCCAGAGGGCAGAGTCTATGTCAGGCATCCCCAGCATGGCGCCTGTGGGCACCATGGCTCTTGACATCTTTACTGGTACTCTCCCAAGTGTTTTTAGAAAGTGGGCGTGGCCAGGTGGGGCTTTTGCCCAGCAAGGCTTTGGATTGGCCATTGAAAATTTGATTGGCTGGGCAGATTATTGACATGTTGCTTTGGCGGCAGCTGCCAGCACAGCGCGAGGGGCGTCACCGTGTGACGGACGGGGAGCCCCGGCAGCCATTTTGCGGCTCTGCTCAGCACACGGTGTCAGAATCCCAAGAGCGCCTGTGGGCTGAAAAGGGTTGGGGATCCCTGCTCTATGACCTCACCCCCTCAAAGAGCTCTCTCCTCTCCCCAAACTCTACCTTCCCCGGGCACCATCCCCAACTCTCCAGGAAATTTCCCAAGCTGCAGTTGGCAACCTTAAATAAAGGTACCTTCAAAAAAGGTATCTTCAGTAAGGAAGTGAAAATTGTGTGGTTGTATTTCTTTACATCTTCCGCTGAAAGGCAGAATCAAAACAATTCAAAATAATTTAAGTACGTGACGTGCTACGTCGACCACATTGAGGGCGTGGCCATGATTGTCGGAGGGAAAACCATAGAGTTTTCCCTCCGACGATCCGGGCCACGTCCCCAACGTGGTCGACATGCACGTCACTTCCTGTGACGCTGTGCTTCGGGGGGGCGGAATTCCCTCCGGGGCCCAATTCCGCAGCAGCGGAAATCAGGCCTCCAAAGCGGGGGTTTACCCGCCCCCCGCCCCCACTTGGCAGCCCTAGATGCGCAGTTAAAAAGTACCTGCAAAGATCTACTAGCAAATGGTTTGCCACAGGCTGCCGATGGACTCATTCAGTGTGATTGCGCCGGCTATTCCCTCTGGCCGTCCTCTTTGCAGCACGCACCAAAAGATGGAACCCCGGTGCACCGCCGTCGTGTCTGATTGCATAACGGCAGATCAGAATGCGGCAGCGCAACTAGCCACCCCTCCCCCCACATGCCGAAAAACGTGGGGGGGAGGTGTGGCTATTTGCGCTGCCGCATTCTGATCTGACGTTATGCAATCAGACACGACTGCGATGCACCGGGGTTCCATCTTTTGGTCAGTTAGTAACATCCATCCTCAATAGAAATTTTGAAAGTCACCAATGTATAAATGTTATTTTGAGAAGTTTTTATCTCTTAGGCTAGAGTTGCTACATTACCATTTTCTTATCCCCCCCCTCGAGGTAATCGCAACGTTTTCTAAGGTAATTAAGTGATGTTCTGTAATAGCCGTTCGTATTCCTCATTACTGTGAATGGGTGGTGAATGTGGGACAATGAAGGAAGGAATGTGGGAAGAAAGTTGATTCGTTTGAAAGGTGGTGTTGGAGGAGAGTCTTACAGGCACCGTGGGACCTCCAAGAAGACAAGCAGGTGGGTTCTGGATCAAGTCAAGCCTGAACTCTCCCTAGAAGCTAAAATGACTAAACTAAACTGAGGCTCTCATACTTTGGTCACATCATGCAGGAGAAGACAAGAGTCTCTGGAAAAGACGACAACGCTAGGAAAAGTGGAAAGCGGCAAGAAAAGAGGAAGACCCAGGAGGAGATGGATGGACTCAATTGAGGAAGCCACAAAGGCCCCCGATCTGCAATACCTGAGCAAGGTGTTAACAATAGGATGTTTTGGAAGTCATTAATTCATAGGGTCGCCATAAGTCGGAAGAGGCTTGATGCCCCCTCCCCCCCAGACAAATAACCACCCCACCTGCATCCAAACCAAAGTTAACTTCCTCCTGTGCAAGCCCCATTAAAAGGGCCCCGAGTTGCCCCGGAAAACTTCACGTGCCTTGCGATGAATGGCGGCAAGTACTGAGTCTCTGGCCAGACTTGGGTGGGCCTTCAGGCAGCCCAGTGCTCTGTGCTGACATAAGCAGTGGACGTTTCAAGGGGCAGAGCTACCAAGCTTTGCTTCCCTTGGAACAGGAAGTGCCAGTCTTACGGCATTTGAGTTGTGTGTATAAAGCAAATATTACAACTCTAAACACGGAGCACAGCTGCAGGTAAAGCCAACCGCACATGAGTTACCTAGAGAGGGAGATTCAGGTGAGTAGCCATGTTAGGGTTGCCAAGTGGCACTTACCTTGCCGGCGGGGGACTCCCGTTCGGCTCCCGGTGCCATAGAGTTTTCCCTTGTATGGCTGTGGCCCCGCCCCCAGCGTGCCTGGCGTCATAACGTCACTTCCCTGTGACGTGCACGCTGGGGCAGGGTTCCCCCCGGGGCCTGATTCCCCGGCGTCGGGGAACGGGCCTCTGGGGTGGGGGGATTTCCGCCCCCAGGGGGACTTGGCAGCCCTAAGCCATGTTGGTCTGAAGCAACAGAACTAAGTTTGAGTCCAGGGGCACCTTTAAGACCAACACCATTTAAATCTGTGTATAAGCTTTCCTGTGCATGCACACTTCTTCAGATACATGCACACAAAAGCTTATGCCCAGGATTAAACTCTGTTGGTCTTAAAGGCGCCCCTGAGCTCCAACTTTTTTTTAGGGAGTGAGAATCCACTTTTTCAAGCCACTTGCAGTCCCCATAGTTCAGAGGTTCCCCCAGTGAGGTGCCTGTGGGTGCCACTGTACCTGCCAGCAACTTTCCCGGAACACATCAAATGTTTCTACAAAATGGGTGAGGCCTGGTGGGCCGTTTGCCCACAAGGCTTCTGACTGGCCATTGGAGGGCTTTAAAATTTTCCGCCGGTGTGTGCAGGCCCAAAAAGGTTTGGGCCCCTGTCTTAGTTGTCCTGCTGCAGGGCACGGCTAGCTGCCTTCACTAGCTGGGGCTGCAGTGCTTCCAGGTACATTCAGCCCTCCCTCAGCCCACTTGAAAGTCTCTCCCGCCATCTTGGCCAGGGAGGATTGTCCCTCGGAGCCTGCCTTTAAGCATCTTGCTAGTATGTTCCCAGTCCTAGTAGATAATGTGGAATTCACTCCACTTCCTCCCCAGAACGAACATGTGCTCCCACTTTATGAATGGAAAATGTTTCCTCACAAATGTGACTCTTTTGTTTTTAATTCATCAGAGGAGGTGAAACTGTGGTCCTTTCCACACTTGGATCTCATCCCTGGTTTTATCAGAGTTCAACTTGGGACACAATATCTTGCATTTATCCCTGGTTATAACAGCATCCATTTATCCCGGTGTAACAGGCCGGATTAACCCCCCGGCCAGAGTAACCCCGGGGTTATTCTAGCCTAGAATATACCTCGAGATAATTACAGGGGTGAACTCATGTGTAGTGTAGAATGTAAGTTCGGGGACCGGGTTGAACCAGGGTTTAAGGTCTAGTGCGGAAAGGACCTGTGTTCCCGGAGGGATGGTTTGCCTGCTAGCTCCACCCAGCTCTCTGAGGGCTCATTCAAGGACAGGGCTGCCTAGTCCTGACCACAAGATCCCATTGAGGAAGCCTGCACAGGTGTTAAGGAAGTTGAATATACTTTTGTCCAAAATCCCAATATTTGCTACTTTAGGTAAATCCAGAGCAAGAGATCCAGTACAGAAATCAGACAATAAAATAGCTTCATTCCAGGTCTAGCTGGTTGCAAATTTTCTTTGCTTCTGCTACCCAAGACTCTTTTCACTAGAGGTGCTGGGGACAGATCCTGGGTCCTTCTGAATGAAATGCGTGGATGAGAGGGTTGCCAGACCTAGGCCCCGGTCACACGGGAGGATTTGCCCCGCGAAACGGACGGGTTGAGGGCAGACTAAACTGGTGCGATCAGATGCCATCATCTGGCAAGCGTCGCACACCCACCCCCAACCCGTCCCTTCCGGCCGAAGATGCGGATCTAAAAGAGACTAGTGAAAGGGCATTACCTATCAGATGACACGCAGCAACGGCGGCCATGGGATCGCCGACGCGCGGTTACCCCGTGGTATGCGTGGTAATGGCGAACTGCGCACACGCACAACTGCTGCGGCTGGCCCTCCTCGCCCTTCTTAGAGTCGCTTCCCCTGCAGCATGTGATCGTGGCTGCCGGCAGAAGCGCAGAGCCTCGGGGGACCTGTCTGATCCCGCTGCCGCGCTTCTGTTTGTTCAAGCTCTAAAAAGCCGCACTTCTGTCGCGGCTTTTCCCACTAGTGTGACCGGGGCCCTAGGTTGGAAATTCCACAAAGACTGGTATTCAGAGGTACACTGTCTCTGCAAATGGAGGTTCCATGGGGCTATCAGGGCTACTAGTCACTGATAGGCCATTCATCCATTAATTTGTCCATTTATAAAAGCCATCTAAAACAGTGTTGGTCACTGCATCATGTGGTGGTGAATTCATTGTGTCACTTTATGTTTGCATGTGAAGTGCTTTGTGTTGTCTGGCTAACTCAGATCTCCATGTGGGTAGGGAGTGGGGATGGGGCGCTTTCACACACACTAAGGGTGATTTCCCACAAGCGCTGCTCCGCGCTCACTCCTCCCTTTTGCCCCGATGGTATGTGTCAATTTCACACAAGCTGCTGCGCGGCCGCAATTTGCCCTGCAGCTTCGTGCGATTTTCCCCGCGTCTACTCAATTCTCAAAAACCAGGATGGAGTAGACGTGGGAAAAATCGCATGAAGCTGCAGGGCAAAATGCGGCCGCGCAGCAGCTTGTGTGAAATTGACATGTACCATCCGGCCAAAGAGAACAGTGAGCGCGGAGCAGCGCTTGTGGGAAATCACCCTAAATAACGCACTTTCCATCCACTTTCAATGTACTTTGCAACTGGATTTTATTGTGTGGAATGGCAAAACCCACTTGCAAAACGGTCGCTGAGGTGGATTGAAACGACATTATTTAGCAGGTGTGAAAGCGCCACTATATCTTGAGCCGGTATCCTGCTTGCTTTGGGAGGCGCTGGGTTTAGGATGGCCAGAGTCTAGGTGGGGCCTGGAGACCTCCCAGAATTAGAGCCAATCTCCAGATGACAGAGATCAGTTCCCCTGGAGAAAATGGCTCCTTTGGAGGGTGGACTCTGTGGCATCCTGGCCCCTCCCCTCCCCAAACCCTGCTCTCCCCAGGCTCCGCTTCCAAATCTCCAGGAATTTCCAAGACAGAAGCTGGAAACCCTGCGACAGGGTTCCTAACTGCTGAGCGGCCGTTGCCTCCCAAAAGCCAGCGCTTGTGGATGATTAACATCGATCCACCCCCTTCTTTTCTTGCCAGACTCCTCGCATCCACCAGAACTCACAAGCCACCAGCTGCTCTCGTAAGGAAATTCCTTCTCTCTCCAGCAATGATGGTGAATGAAGTCTTTGCGTCTTTTATTTTCTTCAGCACTGTACTGATCCTGAAAATGTACGCTCTGGCCATCATTACCGGGCAAGTCAGGCTTCGGAAGAAGGTAGGCGACTGGCGCTTTACTTCTAATGACATTCCACAGCTGGAGTTTCCCCCCTCTGCCCATTCTCAAGGAGAAGATTTTAAATCCCTTTATAAAGACCAGATTGGCTCTTTAAAGATTGGGTGATGCACCAGTTTGGAAACTAAATGCATATTCTGTCAGGTTCCCAGGCTGGATCTCTGGTCTGCCATTTTTCTTCACTGTGATTTAAGTTGAATAGCACACCTGCAGCTTCAGAGTTTGCCAGGCAGGTGAAAAAATCATTCTGGAAAGAGATCCAGGCATTTGACCTGAGAAACTGTTCCTTCTTCCTCTTTTTTGCTTGATGTGAGAATGTGATGCTATTTTTTTTAAAGCCCCCATGCACTAGCAAAGGTAAAAGGTAAAGGTTCCCTTGCCCGAAAGCCAGTCGAGTCCGACTCTAGGGTTGCGGTGCTCATCTCCGTTTCAAAGCCGAAGAGCCAGTGCTGTCCGAAGATGTGGCCGGCATGACTAAACACCAAGGCGCACGAAACGCTGTTACGTTCCCACCGAAGTGGTACTTATTTATTTACTTGCAATTTCTTGCTTTCGAACTGCTAGGTTGGCAGGAACTAGAGACGGGAGCTTACTCGGTCGTGCGGCAACTTGGGTCTTGAACTGCTGAACTACTGACCTTCCACAGCCTGCAGTTCAGCGTCTTAACCACTTGAGCCACCGCAGCTCCTACTAGCAAAGGAGTGACGTTATATTCAGGTGGACAGGTCTAAAGCAATGGAACAAAGTTAGAGTCCAGTGGCACCTTTAAGACCAACAACATTTCATTCTGGGTATAAGCTTTTGTGTGCAGGCACGCTTGAAGAAGTGCACATGCACACAGAAGCTTATCCCCAGAATTAAACTTTGTTGGTCTTAAAGGTGCCCCTGGACTCAAAAGGAGTGACATGTGAGCCTTCTGAAGATTGAATGTCTAGATTTGTAGACAGACTTCTAGAAATGACTTCTGGAACCTGTTCTGGAGTGGAAGAATACGGGAATATTCTCTACAAAGCAGAAGTAATCTTTCAAATAAACTGGGTCAACGTGATTGATGTTATAGCACATGTAACAGTGTTTGCACGCTGCCCCGCCCCATACTTTGCATTTTGTTCCCTTCTTCTGTCTCCTGGCAAGGGGGAGGGCAGCAAGGCAAGAGCTGTCCTGTTGTTTATTCTGTCCTCTCAAAGGCTTCGTACCTTAATGGAGCAATTATTAACAGTAGTTCATTCTCCTTAGCTGAGCTCCTTAAATGCAAGACTCGAGCAAGTGGCCAGAGTCTTGGTAGAAGTTTAGACAAGGTTGGCTAAGGTTACAGTCCTACGCACACTAGATTGGGAGGAAGTCCCATTGAAGGGGGGGGGGAACGACACACTTGATTCCAAGTAAAGATGGCTAGGATTGCACATGAGTGCGCAGAATGGCTCTCTAGGGTCTCCTGACTAGCTCTTGTGACTTCTCGGTCTGCCTTTAGTATTCTTGCCAGAAGCTGATCGTGATCGAGTTGTGTTTTTTTCCCCCTTTAAAAAAGTGGCTGTCTGTGAATCAGTTCTGCTGACATCAATAGGGACTGCAAAGTGTAAGGGGGTGTGTAGCTACAAAATATGAGCTTTCGTGCCCATAAAAGCAAATCCCTGCAGGCTCAAGCTTGTCTGCCAAAGGAAAAAACACATCATTTTGTCCTCTGCAAAAGCACAAGTTTCCTTTTTTTAAAAAAAGAATTGCTGAACAAGCTGGTTCTGGCCATTGTGTTTAGCAAACAATCGACTTTTTATTTGGACTAACCTGATGGTGTGTAGATATGCAGGGTTTTTTTTGGGTTTTTTGTAGTTAGACAAAACTCTTCACTCAAGTAGTCTTAAAAAGTAGCAGGACTCGTTGCCAGTCGTCACAAAAGACTGGTGTTCCCTGTATATCTGATATTGCTTGAGTGAGAACTGGAGGTCCTCTGCACTTAGCGCCTGAACGGGTTTACTTCTAGTGCGGCAGAATGATTTTAACTCAATTCTTGCACAAGGCACTGTTCTGAGCGTGCCCCCAGTCCAGAATGGAAAGGGCAGAGCCATGCATAGGGTTGCCAACCCTCCCCAGGCTCCCCCCCAAAAAATAATCTCCAGGTATTTCTCAATCCAAAGCTAGCAACCCATGTAGTTCTAAAGGGCAACAAGAGTTTGGTGCAATAGTGGATTGGCCATTATGGCCACTGGGAAAATCCCAGTGGGCTGCTGGCCTGGGGATTCTGCCAGCCTTGAGGGCACCCAGCCAGCCTTGAGGCCGGGGTGGGTGGGGGGAGAATGAGGTAGGCCGAGCCCTGTAGCCAGAAATTTTGGGTTGGTGGGGCGTGGGCAAATTTTGTCGGGCAGCAGGGGAGGGGTCCGATCAGCTGGAGGGACCAGCCAGTTTGGTGTCGTGGTTAAGTGTGTGGACTCTAATCTGGGAGAACCGGGTATGATTCCCCACTCCTCCACTTGCAGCTGCTGGATGACCTTGGGCAAGCCATAGTTCTGTCTGAGCTGTTCATGAAAGGGCAGTTCTTGAAAGAGCTCTCTCAGCCCCACCTACCTCACAGGGTGTCTGTTCTGGGGAGGGGAAGGGAGTTTGTAAGCCACTCTGAGACTCCCAAGTGAAGGGCGGGCTATAAATCCAATCTCCTCCTCCTCGTCGTCACAGGAGGGGGGGCAGCAGCTGTTGTGGGGCTTGCCTCACATTTGAGGGGGCAGAGCCCCGAAATGCCCCACTGTAGATACGAGCCTGGGTAGGCCCAGCTGAGCGTGACTTCATTGCTGCCTCAGCATGAAATTTCAGTTCTGTTTCATTTGACCTTCTAGAATTTACATACTTCTGCTCTGCGAGAAGTTGGCCTAATTGAAACATTTGACTTCTTACATGCAGTTTGGATCTCTGGTTAAACCAGTCAGTTCCCAATAGGGTTGTCAGGTCCGCCCGGCCGCCGGCAAGGGATGGGGGTAGGGTTCCCAATTCCAGGCTGGGAAGCTCCTGGAGATTTGGGGGTGGAGCCTGGGGTGGACAGAGGGGAACAATACCATAGAGTCCTCCTTCTAAAGCAGCCATTTTCTCCAGGGGAACTGATCTTTGTAGTCAGGAGAGGAGCTGTGAGACCTCCAGGTCCCACCTGGAGACTGGCATCCCTAGAGAGGGCCTTCTCAGTGGTGACACTGAAATTACAGAATTCTGTACCCCTTCATCATTTTTGTCTTTGTTCTGTCAGCAGGTGAAGACTTCTGGGTTTCGTCTTTTTCCTCACTGACCTGTTTATGTGTTTTGTTTAATTCTTAACCTTTTTGAAGTTGATCTGTTCACAATAAGTTAATGGTACCTACATGAATATGTCATGATAGATGTGCTTCTATTTTTGTAAGTAAAAATCCTTTCTCTTGTTACCACTGGCATCAGATCATCTTTGTAATTTGTTCGAACAACATTTCCCCCATAACTGGGAAATGTGGAGGACTGGAGATACTGCATAAAGCTTCTGTGCTTCCAAGGCAAATGATATCTCTCCTTATCTCTCTATATAATAATTCTCTGTTGGTGGTGGCACGCCGCTGAACATTCCACACGGCGCCCACAGCCTTTGGCTCCGTGATCCGTCACTCAGAAGCTGTCCGTATCCACTGGCAGCATTGGCTGAGTCTCGCCTCCAACATTCTAAACAGTTTGCTGTTCCTCTCCCCCCATAGCCAGTCAGAACACAGAGGTTATTTGCATATGTGGCCTGATTGGCCTTTGCCTCGGAGCACAGATATCATTTGCATATGTGGCCTCATTGGTCTTTGCCTCTAACATTCTAAACAGTTTGCTGTTACTGTTCTGAGGTAAAATGTGTTCTGAGGTACCCTTAATGCCTGTTGAGAGAAACCATTGTTGCCAATCTCCAGGTGAGAGCTGAAGATCACTCAGAATTACAACTGCTTTCCGGATCACAGAGATCAGTTCCCCTGGAGAAAATGGTGGACTCTGTGTCCTTATATCCTGCTGAGATGGCCCCTGTATGACAGCCAATATGACGTAGCAGTCAGGGCTTCAGGGCACAGTAGAGGCTGCAGGTGAGGGGGGGGTGGAAAGCTGAAGAGTGAGTGGGAAATAAAGGTAGGTTGATGATTGGCTGGGAAGGAGATAGGGTTGGCAACTCCAGGTGGGAAATTCCTGGAGATTTGAGGGATGGAGCCTGGAGAGGGTGAGGTTTAAGGAAGGGTGGGACTTCAAACAGGTACAATGCCATAGACTCCACCCTCCAAACCAGCCATTCCCTCCTGAGGAACCATTGTTGCCAATCTCCAGGTGAGAGCTGAAGATCACTCAGAATTACAACTGCTTTCCGGATCACAGAGATCAGTTCCCCTGGAGAAAATGGTGGACTCTGTGTCCTTATATCCTGCTGAGATGGCCCCTGTATGACAGCCAATATGACGTAGCAGTCAGGGCTTCAGGGCACAGTAGAGGCTGCAGGTGGTGGTGGGAGATGGAAAGCTGAAGAGTGAGAGGGAAATAAAGGTAGGCTGGTGATTGGCTGGGAAGGAGATAGGGTTGCCAACTCCAGGTTGGAAAATTCCTGGAGATTTGAGGGGTGGAGCCTGGAGAGGGTGGGGTTTGAGGAGGGGTGGGACCTCAGACAGGTACAGTGCCATAGACTCCACCCTCCAAACCAGCCATTCCCTCATGGGAAGCCATTGTTGCCGATCTCCAGGTGATGGCTAGAGATCACTCAAAATTACAACTGTTCTTCCGGTAGCAAAGTTTAGTTCCTCTGGAGAAAATGGACTCGGTGTCATACCCTGCTGAGGTCGCCACAGCAAATTGACACTGAGTGCCCAAGGCTGGGGTACTCTCCCAGAGCCTCTTTCTGGAGTTCGTTGTATTTATTTCCACAATGAGCCTTATTCCTAGTTATATACAATTGAATTTTGATCATGGACTCTCCTGAACATTCCAACACGTCTCCCAAATCAGTTGGCTCCCTGGTGTATCACTCATAAGATGTCCCTATCCACTGGCTGCGTTGCTTGAGTCTCACCTCCAACATTCTAAACAGTTTGCTGTTCCTCTCCCCCCA
>NW_015177192.1:17791-31706 GCF_001447785.1 Gekko japonicus
TTCTCCACAAAACCAGCATTTGCTAGTTTCAGCCTTACAGACCTTAGCCAGCTTTAAAGGAGTCAAGTGCCATCTGTGAATCATTTGCAGCAGATTTTCTGTGAAGGAGAGGCGAATGGTAAAAGCAGTACCATGGGTGAAGACAAATTTCCATTTAAAGTTATCTACGTTGTTGCCTAAGTATTGTATTCAATAAAATAGTTGATGGTTTTAGTAATTGTATTATAATTATTTAATAATAATTGGTTTTAATCGTTTTTATTTAAATCAATTAAAATGCTTGCTTTAATGGCTTTGATTGTTTGTTGGGTGGAAAAGTGTTATTAAAATGTTTTAAATAATGACTAGAATTTTAGGTTTTCTTAAATTGAGAAGTAAATTCTCTGAAAGCAAAATTCTGTGCTGACCTGCAATCAAGGCATGCATAAGCATGGGCTATTATGTAAAACCAGAATCTGGGGACAAAACAAACAAACAGCACCTTTCCTGCTCTCATCAAATCAGGAATTCTGTTATGGTTTTGTGTACATCAGAGCGGTAGATGCAATGGAATTCTCAGCATAACCACTTCCTGTAATGTGGTTGCACACTTCTTAGGGGCATGGTAAAAACGACCGCTCATGGTAAAGTATGCCTTTTGGAATGCTTTAAAGCAAATGACTTGCATAAATCTTTCACAAACTGGGGTTTTCAGGAGTGTCTGACGTCTTGCATAGCATTAGATGGTAATGAGTTTCCAAATCAAACAGCTGTGGAAAAATGACCAGGAGCGGCGCCACGTTGTGAGGTACAATGGAGTGGAATGTCTGGGGCTCTGTGCGTATCTGAGGACTTCCGCCAAGGCACTTTCTGCTTTTCTTTCATGTTTAAAATAAACATCTTGTTCTTCTGCCTCTGCGCTTTCTTTATCAAAAGCAGCCTCCGGGAATTACTGGTGTCATTTTCCATGATGATGCAATCCTGGAAGCAGCATCTGACCGCCAGAAGTCACTAAAAATGAAACCATGATTGGCAGCTTCCTCTCAAGTCTGCCAGTGTTGGGCACTGTCTTGGTTCTTTATAGCATTTGGGGGGGGGGCTGATGGGGGAAATGGCTAGTGTCCTGGGGATGTCATTTCCTGTGATGTCAGCACATAGGGATGACACTCTAGCACTCACCCAATACTCTCTGGTTAAACCATAGTGCCTCTCCCCTTAAGTACGCATTATTGCAGATCTTGTCCATGTTTCCTTGCCTTGCCCTCTGTGGCTGCAATTTTCCCCCTGCCTCCACTTACTAGATCACTATAGCATTATAACAATTTAATGCAACAATGTACCAACACACACCTTTCTTTTTTAAATAAAGGAATTCTCAAGCCCTCTTTCTTGTGGAGATTAAAACTCTGCTAGAGACTTGCTTCTTTAAAAAAGCTGAGAAGACAACCAATACAAGGCTGAAATACATCATTATGATTTAGTGAGCTATTACCATTTTTTTCCAAAAGTCTTAAAATCTGTAGTTTTGCAATCTGTTTCGGTTGCGTGACAACTTATCTTGATGATTATTTTGTGCTTCCTATCTATATTTTATTTTTATGCTTCCTATGTCTTATCTGGAGCTGCGGTGGCTCTAGTGGTTAAGCCGCTGAGCTGCAGGCTGGAAGGTCGGTAGTCCAGCGGTTCGAGACCCGAGTGTGCTGCATGACGGAGTGAGCTCCCGTCTCTGGCCCCAGCTCCTGCCAAAACTAGCAATTTGAAAGTAAGAAATTGCAAGTAGATAAATAGGTACCGCTTCGGTGGGAAGGTAACAGCGTTCCGTGCGCCTCGGTGTTTAGTCATGCCAGCCACATGACCACGGAAACGTCTTCGGACAGCGCTGGCTCTTTGGCTTGGAAACGGAGATGAGCACCGCATCCCTGTAGTTGGATTCGACTGGCTTTCGAGCAAGGGAACCTTTACCTTTATGTCTTATCTATGTGTTATCTAGGCCAATTTGGTAATGGCCTTTGGCCAGAAGCAATAAGAATCTACTCATTTTTAAAGCCTTATGGTGGCGGGGTGTGTGTGTGTGTGGCAGCCAGAGAGGGTGGAGGGCCAAACTGCTATTAATTTTGGTTTTTAAGGAGCTGGGCCCCCCCCCCCCCGGGTTCCCCTGCAGTAGGGTTGCCAGCTCCGGGTTGGGAAACACCTGAAGGTTTTTGGAGGTGAAGCCCGGGGAGGGCGGAGTCTAGGGAGGGGAGGGGCTTCAGTAGGGTACAATGCCATGGGCTCCGCCCCCCCAGCAGCCATTTTCTCCAGGTGAACTGATCTCACTCTGCTGCCTGGAGATCAATTGTGACAGTGGGAGCTCTCCAGCCACCACGTGGAAGTTGGCAGCCCGACTGGGCTGCCTCCGCAAGGAATGGGTTGAGAAAAAGAAAGGAGAGCCCGTTTGGGCTTGGGGCGCTGCCGCCAGGGTGGGGGGAGGGCTCCTGCCTTCCCCCCCCAAAAGCTGTCTTCTCGTGTGGGAAACCGTGCTGGGAGGAGGGGAAGTTATTTTCCCATTTTTGTCACTCTGTGAGCAGTGTTCTCTCTAAGCTGAGTTAGTGTGAGCTAGCTCACAGTTTTTTTAGCCTCTGGCTCACACATTTCTATCTCAGCTCAGGAAAGACAGCTCCAGAGCAAACTAATTTATGCAGAAGCCAACTCGCTCGCTCACAGCTTTAAGGCCAGCCGCTTACAAAGTAGAATTTTTGCTCACAAGACTCCACAGCTTAGAGGGAACATTGTCTGTGAGTGGAGTATTCTGTGCACGTGGAGCAGCAAAAGCAGGGAAACGGCTTTGCTTCAAGAAGGTGTGAAGCGTAAGCCCTCTCTGTGGTTTGAAGTGGTGACAGCCGAGGGAACGTTTTACCATGTGATTTTGCAGGTGTATTCTAAAGAGGCAGTGGCAGCACAGGACAAATAGGATTCTGGCTGGGGTAAACAAGGGAAAAAGAGGGGAAGCATCTTTTTTTTTTCTGAAGTCAGAGCAAGGGCTAGTTCTTAAAATCCCAGAAAAGGTACCAAATCCAGGGGAAAAATAAGAGAAGGCTGTTAATTCAGTAATTCCCTGAATTACTATCTTTCTAAGTGAGGGGAATTAAAGTTATTTTGCAGGTGTATTCTAAAGAGGCAGTGGCAGCACAGGACAAATAGGGTAAACAAGGGGAAGAGAGGGGAAGCATCTTTTCCCCTTGAAGTCAGAGCAAGGGCTAGTTCTTAAAGTCCCAGAAAAGGTACCCAATCCAGGGGAAAAATAAGAGAAGGCTGTTAATTCAGTAATTCCCTGAATTACTATCTTTCTAAGTGAGGGGAACTAAAGTTGCATTCAAACAGGGGTCATTTCGTAGAAAAAGAGCTAGGAGGACTCATTAGCATAACTCACACCCCCTGACATCACCGGAAGTGTGTCCTCCCCACAGCCGGCGGCGACCTCCAGAAGGTACCCAATCCAGGGGAAAAATAAGAGAAGGCTGTTAATTCAGTAATTCCCTGAATTACTATCTTTCTAAGTGAGGGGAATTAAAGTTGCATTCAAACATGCTGATTCTCCCTGCTGCAGTCTGTTGCGGTCCTGTTCTTGGAAGGCAGGTCCATCAGACACATTTTGATCTGCTGTGACTACTTTGCTGACGCTCAGTTTAAGTATTTCTTCATTACAGCCCACTTCCTGGCGGGTACTTGTGTGCTCAGAGGCAGCAGTGGAGCTCATAGTTTTTAATGAGCTTGCCTTGCTCCCGTAGGGGGCTGACTTTCATGCTTGAAGAGAGAAGTGAAATGCAGCGCGCACATGGACACCCCTGCCTGCAGTGGAGCTCGCTTTTCTTTACAATACAGGCATCATGGAGCTGATTGCCAAAAGGAGGTTTGGCATGGCAGAGTACCCCTGGGGAGTTCTGCTCTTCTGCCTTGGCTCATGTGTTACTTCTGTCTTCCTTCCATGGCTTAAGATGGTTATAGATCAATAATAATTTGAATGGGATTACTTGCTGTCTGTGTAGGCGTTCTCATGGAGGGTACAGATAATAAATACCAGTTGGTCAGCTGTGTTGGTCTGAAGCAGTACAATAAATTTAGAGTCCAGTGGGACCTTAAGACCAACACAGGTTTATTCAAGGTATGAGCTTTCACGGGCATGCACACTTTATCAAATACCAAATAATAAGAATGCCAAGATAACAAGACCATAAGAGGAGCCATTTTGGGTCAGGCCAGTGGCCCATCCAGTCCAACACTCTTTGTCACACAGTGGTCAAAAACCATGTGCCATCAGGGGGTGCACCAGTGGGGCCAGAACTCCAGAAACCCTCCCACTGGTGCACCCCAAGCACTGAGAATACAGAGCATCACTGCCCCAGACAGAGTGTTCCCTCTACACTTTGTGGCTAATAGGCACTGATAGTCTCCTGCTCCATATGTTTATCCAATCCACTCTTGAAGCTGTCGATGCTTGTAGCCACCACCATTTCCTGTGGCAGAATTCCATGTGTTCATTACTCTTCGGGAGAAGGACTTCCTTTTATCCATTCTAACCCGACTGCTCATTGATTTCATTAAGTGCCCAGGAGTTCTTGCATTGTGAGAAAGGGAGAAAAGAACTTCTTTCTCTACCTTCTCTACACCATGCATAATTTTGTAAGCCTCTATCGTGTCACCCCTCAATTGTCGTTTCTCCAAGCTAAAGAGCCCTAACCTCTTTCACCTTTCTTTATACGGAAGTTCTTCCACCCCTTAATCATTTTAGTTGCCCTTTCTGTAGCGCGCAACAAAGTAGTTATGAAGACACTAGGAATCCTGTCTTTGATTATTTAGAAGTCAGAGGCATCCTAGCATGGAAAAAAGATTATAGACTTTGGTTCTCTCTTTGATTGTTTTTTTCCTGTGAAGCTGGTATACCTTCCGCCATCCCTTGGAGAACGAAATGTGTTTATTTCTGGGTACCTCATTTTAGGTGATTTTCACTACATTCAATATTTAAATTTCTGTTCCTTCTATTGATAATGTTAAGGTTGTGTCAGTGTGTAGTCTCAACTCCGACTCCTACTTTTCATGGTCCTTGTATTTCTCTGACTACAATATGTAGACGAAGCCTACATTAAAATTTATTTTATTAGACAGAAAAATTAGTTGCCCTTTTCTGCACTTTTCCCAGTGCTATGATATCTTTTTTGAGGTGCGGTAGCCAGAACGGAACACGGTGTTCCAAATGAGGCTGCACCATAGAGCTATACAGGGGCCTTAGGATACCGCCTGGTTTGTTTTCCACCCCCTTCCTAAGAATCCCTAAGAAGAATGCCTGTGTGGTGCAACCAGTGTCAAAAACCCAGTCAATACTTGGAAACGGGGGCAGACCTCGTGGCCATCGTGTAGCACTACTGTGTGTGAAGCTCTGATTCACTAAGGGTCCAGAGTGGGGCTTTGCCTATTGAAATTGCCCTCCCTACACTGTTATTAGTCTGAAAAGGAAAAGAGGGGTGATGAATTCCTGTTTTGCATGAAGAAGATCACAGGTTCCAACTATTGGGATATTTGGTTAATGTAGCCGCATTTGCCCAGCCATAAAGTTGTGATACTGAGTGCAGTAAAGAAAATCTCCCAAGAAGTATATTGCAAAAAAAGTAAACTTACATCTATTCAAGTAGATCCCATTCACATTCAGGAGCACAAAAGGAGAGAAAGAGAAGACTAACCTAAAGAGTACTTCCCCTATCAGCAATGGCCCACTTGTCCGGCATCATGTGTGTGGGAGTATGAAGGCATTGTCTCCACAGGAGGGACCAGCAGAGATATCTGTCTCCATGGAAGGCCATGTGTAGTGAGGGAGAGGACAAAGGGAGAGGGGAGAGGGGTCACAGGGCAGCTCCCAGGTTAAGACAAAGAAAGGCATCCCATTCAAGGAGAGAACACCTGTAGCAAAAACAAAAAAACAAAAAAACCCAATGTCCAGGCATCCTGAGTCCCTCACTCCAACACCAACTTCAGCGTGACAAGATCATCTGGTAGCAGAACTGGGACAAGAGTGTTTCAAGAGGGCTTTCTACACAGGCAACAGAGTCCCCCCCCCCATACCAGAGTGTCGCCCCGATGTCCCAGACGTGATGACATAATGTCCGGGTCATGTAGAGGTAGATACGTTACTACACATGGGATGGGCCTCCCTGCTGCTCCCGGTAAGTTCCCCCACCCCCCGCTGGTTGCCGAGAGGGATCTGAGAACCCCAGGTTGAAGGCTTCTCCACAGCCTTAGCTTCTGGCCAATCATTTCTTCCAAATGGCCCAGCTGCCATTCTGGCTGTCTCTGGGATCCCTGTGCCATGTCTGTGGGGGAAGTGCCCAGAGACGCTGAGATGTCTTCTTTTCCCCACATGTGGGAAGGGAAGTCCCTCCCGCATCCTAGGCCTCTTCTTAGCCCACCCCCCATATTCCAGCTGCCCAAATCTAGATGGCCTGTGTAATGATTCCTTGTTTTAAGAGTGTGTGTGTCTCTTTAAATGTTTGCTTGGAGTGCAGGGATAGCAGAGCAGAGTGATTGAGGGAGACAAGTGTGGTGTGATTGGAGGATGAGAGAGTGTGGAAGGAGTTTTGAAGTGGATCTGTGTGAGAGTCAGTTATGAAAGTCAGTTTAAAAAGTCAGTTGGAATGGTTCAGTTAGAGAGTTCAATGAGCGAGGGTTATTATTGTTCTGTGTGAAAACTTAAAGAGTAAAGAGTTCAGAATACAAGTCTGTAAAAGCTAAAGTTGTGAAGGAGCTATGAGAAGGGTCTGTGAGACTCCAGAGTGGTGAAATAGAAGCTATAGTGCAAAGAGCTAAGCCAGTGTGGCAGCCTATGTGAGAGATTCCTGTCAGAGTGGGATCTTAATGTCAGAAGGACAGTGTGTGTGATAACATTTGACAGACATGTTTACAAGTCCCTTATTTCCAAACAGTTACAGAATAACCAACCTCATATTTTGTTCTTATTTCAATAAATCATCTTTTGTTCAAGTTTATCCCAGAATTCAGCTCTAACTTTCCTCAGGACCACATAGATCCCCGAAAAGCCCAGACTCTGGGTCACATTACCAACAGCAAAGGAGAGAAGGTTTGGAAGTCCTTAAATTCCTGGTGGCAGCAGAAAATACCCAGTTTACAAAAGCAAAGAACACAGATAAAGTGAAAACCAGTCCTCCCAAATAAGAGGACGCCACAGCCTGTTTTACATATTATGCAAATCAAGCACCTCAGTTGTAGCCTTGCCAGGCAGCTGCTTTGTGATTTGATCCGGGAAACTGCTCCCAAAATTTGGGAAAAGATAAAAGGAAGGAAATGTTAAAAAAAAAAAACCCACAACCCCCCTGACCATTTGCTCCTGCCAGGTTCTGCCCAGGCTTCCTTTGAAGACAATTCAGCTTGTCCAGGAGCCCAGTCCGACCCGTCCCTTCCCTCCTGGACTTGACCAGGAATGAAAGCAGCAGGCTCTGGATCCAGAGAGATGGGAAACTCTGGCTGCTTCCACACTGAGGTTTTGCTCCCCATTTTCTCCCCCTGCCAAGGACAGCATTTTTGGGGGGGGGAGTTCCACATGACATCATCATGCATGCAACTGTCCACCTCCTGGGATTTCCCCAGCTCTGGTGCATAGTGCCCCATTGTTCACTTTGGTACAGTGCCTCTTGAAAGGTCTCACCGAAAGCAAGGCTGGGCAGGAAGGGACCAATTTCTTCCTACGAGGGCTGCCAAACGCCAGGCGGCACCTGGAGATCTCCCGCTATTACAATCGATCTCCAGGCGATCGAGATCAGCTCCCCAGGAGAAAATGGCTGCTTTGGAAAGGCGGAGTCGATGGCATGATACCCTGCTGAGGTCCCTCCCCTCCCCAAAACCCACCTTCCCCTGGCTCCACCCCCAAGCCGCCAGGTATTTCCCAACCCAGAACTGGCAACCCAACTTCCTACCTACATCCAGTGCAATGTCTTTGTTTCTCTCTGTCAGTGGTGGGCTTTTGCTGGGTTTTAAAAGTAATATATGGCTATAGCCTTGTAACACTATAGCAATATGCCTAATGCCAATACACATCACTCTTGGGGAAAGCCTGTTGGCCTGAGGATCCCCCGGAATTATAGCTCATCTCCGGACTACAGACTGCCGAGATCAGTTCTCCTGGAGAAAAGGGATGCTTTGGAGGGTGGACTCTATGACATTATTGGAGGGTGGACTCTATGACATTGTACCCCACTGAGGTCCCTGCCCTCTTAGGATCCATCCCCAAATCTGCAGGAGTTCCCCTCACTGGATCTGGCAACCCTACCCCCCCCATCCCCCACCAGTGGCCAGGGGGGAATGTGGGTGGAAACATTGGGATTGTCCCCATATGGAACTTCTGTTGCTCCCGGGAACACCTCTACATTTGCAGCGGTGACAAGAACAAAATGGGGGAATTGTCCCTATGTGCAAGGGCTGGGCCTGCATTTCCCTTTGAAAAGGAGAGCTACCGAACTTGGCTCGTTTCTGGTTTTCCTCCAGGCATTCGCTAACCCTGAGGACGCCCTACGGCATGGAGGGGTGCAGTACCACCGAGAAGACCCAGACGTGGAGCGATGCCTCAGGTCAGCCTTAAATCCAGTTGGGGGGAGGGGAAGGGGCCTGCATATTTGAGCCAACTGGGAAGCGGCAAAAAGCGGGGGGGGGGGGGGGGGGACACCCAACCTGAGAATCAAGTCAGGAACCCAGCGGGTTGAGCAGCTAAAACATAGAACAAAATACATCTATTTATTACAAAGTGCACCAAGGGGACGGCAAAGGATGAGATGGTGAGACAGTGTCATCGATGCAACGAACATAAAATTAAGCAAGCTTCAGAGGACAGCGGAAGACAGGAGGGCCTGGCGTGATCTGGTCCATGGGGTCGCAAAGAGTCGGACTCGACTGTGCGACTGAACAACAAAAGCACCAAAACTACAGAAACCGCACTGTAGTTTTTGTTCACTTTGTAATAAATGGATGTATTGTGTTCTTTATTTGAGCCAGCTGGACAGACTGGGCTGCTGCCTCGGTAGACCCTCCCCAGGCTGGGACCCCCACATGGGTGGCTCCGCATGTGCTTGTGCTGGAGTTGCTGAACTCTAGGTGGGGCCTGGAGATCTCTTGAAAGCACAGCGGATCTCCAGACTTCAGGTATCAGTCTCCCTGGAGAAAATGCTAGAATCAACGAGATGAAACGCCGCCAAAGGGCTGCCTGCCCCGGACTCCCACTAAATATGCAAGTGTACAACCATAAAAAACACCAATAACATATCATTTTTTTAACTGCCCCCAAAGAGGCAAGATTTTATTAAAAGTTTTCACATATAATGTACAAACAAACATTCAAAACATATACTAACATGTAACCATATCATGACCACTATAACATAGTAATCAATTATAATAATAATTATTATTATTACATGGGATTTTTACCCCGCCCACCCCTGAAGGGCTCTGGGCGGCTTACAGAGTATCGTGTGTGCACACACTTTCTAGAATCCTAACTATGGCCACAAATTCAGGGGAATGGGAACCCTACCAGATACCCTCCGAAGGCTTTTTTCCGCAGCTGTTCTTGCTTCTCCTTCCGTCTTTTTCCGGGTGGTCACATGCCTCTTTGCGCAGTTCTTTCTTAGAGGGGGGACTTCAGTTAGCTGGCTTCCACAGCAGCCCCTGCTGGCTTGTCGGGCTTGCTGCACGCAGGTGATGGGGATTACGTCCTTCCGGCTCCAATCTCTCTAATGACGCCGCGCCGCTGCTGACCTCCGACCAGTCGTTGTTCTGGGGGGGCGTCCCTTCGCCGCTGCTTCTGCCATTGTTTTGCCGCCATTGTTGTTACCGGTGCCGCTATTTTCTCTCTAGAGCCACAGTTCTTCTGCTTCTTCTAGGGGAGGGTACCCCCCTGACCGACTAAGGCCAAGTACCCATTTATCTACTCGCCATATAGGGCCTTCGAACAGCTGGGTTGGCTGACAGAGTCGTACAGAACTGATAAGATACAAATTGTCAATACACCAAGAAGTACATACAAACAGAGTAATCATGATAAGGAACAATGACAATAGCAATGTGGAAACAAAGATTCATAGTCGCCAGTAACAGCAATAATTGCCCATAACAGCAAAACAAGGTCCCAGTACACCTCCCTTGTTTCTGAAGTTCTCTTCCTCAGTTGCTGTAAACCTCCAAAGTTCTGTATTGGATGCAACAGTGCAAGGGCTTTTACAATCTCCCTCAGGAGTAACCTTGATGTGAACCTCCCGGTCTCCTGTCCAGGATGATAAAATCCAGGGGTCGTTTCGTAGAAAAAGAGCTAGGGGAACTCATTAGCATATGCCACACCCCCTGACATCACCGGAAGTGTGTCATAAGGCCACACAACCCGCCCCCAACGGTCCCGGCCGCCGCCGGCCTTGCAGCTCCACTGCCGAGCCCCATGAGGGGCCCGGCGGTGGACCTGCAAGGCTGGCGGGAAGGAAGCAACTTACCCTCCCTCTTCTCCTGCCTCCTCCTGGCTAAATGAGGGCCGGAAGCGGGGGGCGGGGCTTCATCATGTGCCCCGCCCACCGTACCTCACCCGGGGGAACTGCAATCCCCCGCGTTCCCACCCCCGAAATGACCTCTGATACAATCAAAAAGGAACAAATACCCCACCGTCACTGCGGCACAGCCTGCCACCAATTCAACAATGGAATGCATATTTAGTGGGAGTCTTGGGCAGGCAGCCCTTTTGTGGAGTTTCATCTCGTTGATTCTAGCAGCTCTTTTGCTCTGTGGGCCTTGGTTGTTTGTGCTCCCTGGAGAAAATGGCCATTTTGGATGGCGGACTCTTCGGCTTGATACAACGCCCGAAACCCCGCCCTCCCCAGACTGAGCACCAAAAGCCTCCAGGAATTCCTGAACTCAGATCTGGCAACCCTACAGACACATCCCTCTTTTTCTTCTGCAGGGTGGGGTTGTCTGCCCCAAATGCTTGTTTGTTTGTTTGTTTGTTTATTTAATTAGTTCAATCTCTATCCTGCCCTCCCTGCCGAGGTGGTGAAAGGGCAGCTTACCTAAATTTCATATAATTACAATTAAAACCTATCATGAACACATAAATATAAAATAACAATAATTTAAAATACTCCTAAAACGCTGGAACGTAGGTTGATAGAAACAAGAGCTAAGTTATTTATAAATCAGCTGGGTAACCAATGATATTCATACCAGCTCCGTTCACCCAACTTGGATCGTGCAGCGGTAAAGGTAGTAAAGCCAGGGCACAGGCTGGAAATGGAGATGGTAAAGCCAGGGCACAGGGACACTCCTCGGTGTATAGTGCGGCTCCTTAGTCGAACGCCTGGTGGAAGGGCTCCATCTTGCAGGCTCTGCGGACCTGTAAAAGGTCCCACAAGGCCCTGATCTCTTCTGGGAGCTCGTTCCACCAGTATGTAGCCGCCACCGAGAAGGCCCTGGCCCTGGTTGTCGCCAGCGTGGCATCCTTGGGGCCTGGGAGGGCCAGCCGATTTTGTGTCCCTGAACGCAGTAAAAGCCAGGGGAACAGGTATTTTTATTCTGGGAAAAAACATCACCAGCTAGGCTGCTGCAGCAGCCAGAGGGCAGGGATCGGCCAAGAAAGACCGTCAGTTGCTCCAAAATGGAAATCCTTTTTTTTTCCCCCTTAAGGCGCCGTTTCTTCCTTGTCTGAGTGTTGTGGTTCATTTGGTAATTTTAATCCATGTAAACCTGATCAGATGAAGCCTGGAGGCTAGATTCCCATAAACTATGGTTGTTGCGGTGCGTTGGAACATGTGAGGTGGCAAAGTTAGCAACTTCCTCCATTGCACCATTAAATCAGGAATGTTACCTGAGCGGTGACCTGTATTATAAAACTGCTAGCAAGTCAGCCGTGCTGGAAAAGGGATGGGCATGAAAAATGAAAATCGCTGAAGCGATACTTGGTTGTTAACGGAATCTGGAGTTGCCAGCCCCCACGTGGGGCTCGGAGATCTCCCAGAGTGACAACTGACTTCCAGATGTACAGGGATCCTGGCTGAGAGAATGGCTGCTTTGGAGGTTGGGCTTTATGGGATTATATCCCAATGAGGTTCCCCCCCCCAAAAAAAACCTTGGCCCTCTCCAGGCTCCACCCCCAAATCTCTGGGAATTCCTTAACTTGGAGTTGGCAACCCTGTCATACAATACAACCCTTTCTGCATAAGAGATGTTGGATTTGGTTTTAATTTGTTTTTTGTTTTTTTACCATCCAGTCATGGCTGATTTATGGCAACCCCATGGGGTTTTTAAGGCAAGAGCCATTCAGAGGCGGTTTGCCATTATCTGCCTCTACATCACAACCCTGGTATTCCTTGGAGGTCTCCCATCCAAATACTAGCCAGGGCCAACCCTGCTTAGCTTCTAAGAGCTGATGAGATTGGGTGAGCTTGGGCTACCCAGGTCAGGGTTTTGGGTAGCAAAATCTGTGGATCTGCTTTGGGAGACTGGGGATGCCAAATGGCCAAGTAAGCGTTTGAGGCCCCCAAAACTCTCATCAGCTGGATTTTAGAAAGGGGGCAAGAAGCATCAGAGATGGCTTATTTGTAGAATCTATGAGCAAAATACAAAAAGTGGCAAAACAGAATCCACTGTGAGACAGCAGGCCTGCTTTCTGCATGGGAGGGAGGTAAAGAGAGAGCCTCTCCCCACCAGGCACTTCATCTTTAGCCACCTGTGAGGCAGGGGTTTCTTTACACAAATGCTTTCTTGTGGCTTAGGTGCCCATATGCTGCAGTTCTCTTCTGAGGATTCTCATGTTCTTGCATTCCATTTGCTGTCCCTTCCTACTTTCTCCTGCGGTGGCTCAAGTGGTTAAGACGCTGAACTGCAGGCTGTGGAAGGTCAGTAGTTCAGCAGTTCGAGACCCGGGTGCCACATGATGGAGTGAGCTCCCATCTCTAGTTCCAGCTCCTGCCAACCTAGCAGTTCGAAAGCAAGAAATTGCAAGTAGATGAATAGGTACCACTTTGGTGGGAAGGTAACAGCATTCCGTGCACCTTGGTGTTTAGTCATGCCGGCCACATGACCACGGAAACGTCTTCGGACAGCGCTGGCTCTTCGGCTTTGAAACGGAGATGAGCACCGCAACCCTAAAGTCGGATTCGACTGGCTTTCAAGCAAGGGAACCTTTACCTTTACTTACTTTCTCCTACTGGATCCAAGGTGGTGTGATGTAGCACGTAGAAGCCACAAGGAAAACATGGAAAGACAGCAGCTGGGAAACCACAGGTTGGAGAAAGACCACCGGAGGTCGGGCTTTTCTACATTCTCATTTTCCTCACTTATAAGTTCCTGTTTCCGGTGTGTGTGTGTATGTGTGTGTTCCCTGTCCTACGTGCATTTTGCTCCCTCTAGTGGTCGATTCGAGACTAGCAAAAGATAAGAAAACAAATGATATCTATCAGCTCTAACTACACAATAGAGGTATTCCATAGTTGCCAGGCTTTTAGAGGTATCAGATGGTTCAGTGTGCAGATATTCCAAGGTCTCACCAGGGAATCTTGAAAAGGAACCCCATGATGCTGTGGGCAGCTAAGTCCAGCTAAGTCCATGTTAGCAGCACAGTTGACAAGCAAGCAGCCAGTCCAAAAGAACTCTTTGTTTCCAGAGAGGAACTCCTTTTTTCCCCATACGGATTATTGCAATACCCCTTACGTCACCACAGGGTATGGCCATTACCCAATAGTGAGAGAGTGGGGAGGCGTGCCCAATCTCTGGTTACCATGTGTTGCCAGGCAAGGCATATTTTGATTGGCTAGGAGTTGGGAATCCTGTCTGCAGTTCAGGTACTCCAACTCCAGCCTCTTCAAGTGTCCATGTGTCATGTCAGGGAATGCTTTTGATGTGCTAATGTACTGGGCATAACTCT
>NW_015177192.1:32130-40812 GCF_001447785.1 Gekko japonicus
CCCCCCCCCCGAAACTGGAACTTACAAGCGAGGAAAATGAGAATGCAGAAAATCCCTAGGTCTTTTCACACAGAGGTTTTCCTGTGGTTTGGGTGCCGACCTCTGGTGATCTTTCTCCAACCTGTGGTTTCCCAGCTGCCGTCTTTCCATGTTTTCCTTGTGGCTCCTGTGTGCTTCATCACACCACCTTGGATCCTGTATGAGAAAGTAGGAAGGGACAACAAATGAAATACGAGGACATGCGGATGCTCAGAAGAGAACTGCAGCATGTCGGCACCTAAGCCACAGATCCCTACTCTGCCCTGGAACTTGCTGGGTGAATTTGGGCCTGTTGTGTTCTCTCTCCCACCTGCCCCGCCTCACAGAGTTGTTGTGAGCATAACATGAAGTGTAGGTGGGGGAGTGATATGTCAGGGTGACTTCCTTGGAGGAAGAGTGAGTTTAAAATGTACCAAATGGATCAGAGGTGTTTTCTAACAGTTGAGGCAACGAAGCCAGCGGTGGGGCCAGCAATCTCAAACTAACAGGCGTGAAGATAAGATGTGTCCTGCTGGATCCCAATCCAAGGCTTGTGTTGCACGGCATCCCATTTCCCACAGAAGCGAACCCTTAAAATGCAAAGCCCTCAAGCAAAGAAGGAAGGCTGTCCACAGAAGCAGCTATCAAATGGGGCTTCACAGCAACTGAGGTTGCCAACCTCCAGGTAGGGTCTGGAGATCTCCTGGAAGTGCAACTGTTCTCCAGAATATGGAGTTCAATTCCTCTGGAGAGAATGGCTGCTTTCCAGGGTGTACTCTATGGGACTGAGGTCCCACCCAAAGCTCCTGCTAAGCTGTGGAGTCTTCAGAGGAAAAATTCTACCGGCATTAAAGTTGTGAGCAGGTGATTTGGCTACTGCATAAATTAGTGTGTTCTGGAGCCATCCTTCCTGAGCTGAGACAAAAATGTGTGAGTGGGAGGCTAAAAAACTGTGAGCTAGCTCACACTAACTCAGAGGGAACACTGGTCCCCCCCCTTCCCAAATGCTGCCACCCCGAGGCTATAACCCCAGATCTCTAGGAATTTCCCAACCTGGGGCTGGCAGCCCCACATCTTCGGGAAACTCCCAATCCGGAGTTGGCACCCTGACCAGAAACTGATACTGAGAGGTATGCTGCTTTTGGATATGGAGGCTTCATGTAGCCATTTGACTGCTCATCCCCTCTTAAAGCCATCTGAACTAGTGATGAACTATAGCCATCACTATACCTTGTGGCAGTGAGTTCCATAAGTCAATCGTGCACTGTATGAAGTATCTTTTTCTGCCTTTCCTTTACCTGCTGTTCAGATCTCGAAACTCAAAGGGGAGCAGGTTTTATTAGCTAAACTGTATAACTTCTGAGATGTGGTTAATGGGTGGGGATGCCAGCCTCCAGGTGGGACCTTTCCTTTACCTGCTGTTCAGTATTCCAAATAACTTCTGAGATGTGGTCAATGGGTGGGGATGCCAGCCTCCAGGTGGGACCTGGGGATCCCTCAGAATTACAGCTCATCTCCAGACGACCGAGACCACTGGAGTCTCTGGCCTTGTCCCCCACTGAGGTCCCTGTCCTCCCCAGGCTCCACCCACAAATCTCCAGGAGTTTCCCAACCTGGGTCCGGCAACCTTATCCCCCCCCCAAGGGGGGACCAGACAACCCTATCAACGGGACCCAACTTCATCAACCCCAGGTCGTTCCCCCAAGATTTGTTTAAAAGCCACGGAAAGTCCACATCTGAATCTGGAGGGCCATCCGGGTGGGCGAGGGGAAATCTGTGCTTCCCCGATGCAACTGAGCTGCCTTTTCCCCCTTTTCCGTTGAGGGCCACCCAGCAGCCTGTGTCGGTTTCAGAGGGTGAAGCTGTTCGAAGGAGAGGAAGCCTTTAGACTCTCTCTCTCCCCCCCCTCTGTGGGGAGGCCCAAACCAGCTTCTATTAGCATTTCAAAAATGCTGGAAGGGCCCAGTTTCAGATCTCCCAGCTGCAACTTTGTTTTGACCCCGAAGAGAAGGGAAGGTTGCGCAACCGGTGGGGGAGGGGGGAGGCACTGGCAGCCTATAAAAGCCCAACTCTGAAATAAAACAAATGGTGAGTTTGAAGTGCTACAGCCTGAGAACGCAGCAGCCTCCGGCTCAGTTTCTTGGGGTCAGCTATGCTGCCATATTGTTTATGGGCCCGAGCTCGCTTTCATGACGCATCAGACGTGGCGATGGGGGGGGCATCCTGCAAGAGGGGGGTGATGGGCAATGTTCCCTCTAAGCTGTGGAGTCCTGTGAGCAGAAATTCTACTTTGTGAGCTACTAGCATTAAAGCTGTGAGTGAGCAATTTGGCTCCTGCATAAATTAGTCTGCTCTGGAGCCCTCCTTCCTGAGCTAAGACAAAAATCTGTGAGCTGGAGGCTGAAAAACTGTGAGCTAGCTCGGACTAACTCAGCTTAGAGGGAACACTGGTGATGGGTTGTTACACCCCCTAGCATATGTCTCCCGTAAGTTTAATGAGACCGAGCGCAATTGGTCGATTTGGGACAAGGAGGCGGGAGCGATCCGATTGGCACTCCCCTCCCCGCCCCCCCCAGCAGAAAATCCTGGGAGTTTGGCTCCACTGGATTGCGTTCCTTTGCACAACAGAGGAAGACCCTTGGACACAGCAGATCACAGCCGCTGTCTTCTGGTTTCGTCCCTGTAGAAACCTTTAGGATGGAAGCAAATGCTGATACTTTCTGCTTGTGTCCAAAATGCTTCGTGTGCATCTCTTAATTCCTCACAAAATCCGCGCAAGGTGGGTCAGTGAACATAAGAACATCAGAAGAGCCCCACTGGCTCAGACCAGCCGTCTGTCTAGTCCAGCCTCCTGTCTCACACAGTGGCCAACGAGTTATGCTGGGGGGCCAGCAACAGGGCAGAGAGGCCGAGGCCTTCCCCTGAGGCTGCCTCCTGCCTCTGGGATTCAGAGGATTAGTGCCTCTGAATGTGGAGGTTCCCCTCAGTCACCATGGCTAGGAGCCAATGACAGACTTGTCCTCCGTGAATCTGTCTAACCCCCTTTTAAAGCTGTTTATTCCTGCGGCCATCACTACATCCTCTGGCAGCAAACTCCCCAATTCAATCACCCTCTGTGTAAAGCAGTATTTCCTTTCATCTGCCCTGAACCTACTGCCCGTCTGCTTCATCGGACCCCCTCAAGTTCTAGTAGTTTGGGAGAGGGGGAAGAATGTCTCTTTGTCAGTTCTCTCCATCCCGGGCATAATTTTATAGACCTCTATCCTGTCCTCCCTTAGTGGTCTCTTCTAAACTGAGAAGTCCCAGAGACTCTTCAGCCTTTCCTCCTAGGCAAGGTGCTCCAACCCCCTCCTCATCTGGGTCGCCCTCCTCTGTACTTTTCCCAACTCTGCAACGTCCTTTTTGAGATACAGTGACCAGCGATCTATACAGTATTCCAAATGAGGCCGCACCATAGATCTATCCGGGGGCATTATAATATCAGCTGTTTTATTCTCAATCCCTTTCCTAATAATCCCTGACACAGAGTTTGCCCTTTTCAGCGCTGCAGCAGACAGGGCTGACACTTTCCTTGAGCTTTCCACTACGATCCCAAGTACTTTTCCCCTCTCAGGGGTGGGGAGGAGCTGAAGTGACGGCTTACCCCCCCCCAGTTGATGCCAGAAGCAAGCTTCTGGAGCATTGTGCTTCATATCAGGACACGGAAATCTGGGTTCAAAGCCATGTAGTTCACGGGGTGAGCCACCAGAACATCACAGGAAGTGACGCACGACGTAGAGCACGTTGGGGGCGTGGCCCAGATCATCAGGGGGAAACCATATGGTTTTCCCTCCGACGATTTGGGCCACGCCCCCAACGTGCTCTATGTTATGCGTCACCTCCAGTGATGCAGCTTCGGGGGGCGGAGTTCCCCCCGGGGCCTGATTCTGCCGCGGCGGAAATCGGGCCTCCAAAGCGGGGGTTTCCCCGCCCCCCGCCCCCACTTGGCAGCCCTATCTCCTCCTGTGGTCACTCCTATTTTGCCCTGGTGTTAGTCAGATATGCAGTGCTGTGAAAGTTCCAGGAAAATCGGAGCCATTGTAGGTTTGCTCACATTGTGGATGGGACCATGTAAGATTTGCAGACCTCCCTGCCTGTAGCAAGCAGCACCGTTTCTCGGCCTAGCCTGCCTAATGGGGTTGTTGCGAAGACAACACCGAGGAGGGGGAGACCCGCGCATGTCGCTTCAGTCAGCCTGGATGAAGCCAGAGCTGGATCAGAAAGTGTATCTCTGTGGGACGTAGATCCGGATGGGCGGCCGTGTCAGTCTGTCTGGAGCAGCAGAAAAGAGCAAGAGTCTAGGAGTGCATTCAAGACACCCAACATTTTTGGCAGGAGAGGAGCTTTTGAGAGTCATGTCTCCCTTCTGCAGGAAGGGAGCGGCCAGTGGTGAGGAGCAATGGCAGAGCAGCGTGGGTTGAAGCTCATGGAGAAACTGGACTGCGAGGGTGTCATGGCTTAGGTGGGGTGTCACCTGATGCTGCCACCACTCTGGATTTAGGATCCCTTGAGAAGACCCAAAGCACCCTCCCAAGACTTTCAGACCTCCCTTTTGGCCAAAGAATAGGTGTGAGAACCAGGCAGAGTACAAGAAGGAAAAGGTTTATTTTATAGGAGGTCAAGCAACAAGGTGCAGAATAACAGTAAGTGGGTGAAAATAAAATAAATCAAATGCCCTAATGCATCTAAATATATACCGTCCCTAGCTCACTATCTGCAGTGGCCTTAGACTACTCACCCTTCCCTCAGGATGAGGGTTTCTTCCTTGCAACAGCCTTCCTTCTGGCTCTGCCCTCTGGGAAGAAGAACAGCTTTTCCTGCTGCTCCAGATCTTTTATTCCAAGCCCTCCTCTTTTCCTATTGGTCAATTTTGGCTCCAAAACCTCTCAGGGGCTTCTGGGAGTTGTAGGCCCAGCCTTACCTACTGCTAGCTAGGCTCCCTGAGCACAGCCCAGATCATGACAGAGGGTTATAGATGCGCTCAGGCAATGCACCCCATCTTTGGATGTTCCCTTACCTCCAGAAAGCAGGTACCTGCTTAGGCACTCTGATGACTCCAGCAGCTGCCACAGAAGTGTTCTGCAGTGTTCTATCCCCAGAAGTGTTCTGCAGTGTTCTATCCCCAGAAGTGTTCTGCAGTGTTCTATCCCCAGAAGTGTTCTGCAGTGTTCTATCCCCAGAAGTGTTCTGCAGTGTTCTATCCCCAGAAGTGTTCTGCAGTGTTCTATCCCCAGAAGTGTTCTGCAGTGTTCTATCCCCAGAAGTGTTCTGCAGTGTTCTATCCCCAGAAGTGTTCTGCAGTGTTCTATCCCCAGAAGTGTTCTGCAGTGTTCTATCCCCAGAAGTGTTCTGCAGTGTTCTATCCCCAGAAGTGTTCTGCAGTGTTCTATCCCCAGAAGTGTTCTGCAGTGTTCTATCCCCAGAAGTGTTCTGCAGTGTTCTATCCCCAGAAGTGTTCTGCAGTGTTCTATCCCCAGAAGTGTTCTGCAGTGTTCTATCCCCAGAAGTGTTCTGCAGTGTTCTATCCCCAGAAGTGTTCTGCAGTGTTCTATCCCCAGAAGTGTTCTGCAGTGTTCTATCAGTGCTGTCAGTTGCAGAGCCGAGTCAGCGGCTGCTCTTCTTGGGGGTCCGCTGGGGATCCTTGGAGGTTCCCCTTCCCACTGCGCTGGCGCTGCTAAAGGAAAAGTTGTTGACTCCCCGCTGCTCCCTCTTCATTCAGTGTTCTTTAACTTTGGGTCAGAATGGAGGAAGAAAGCCTGTGTCGTGCCACAGAAATTTCAGTGACTGCGACTCTGGCACAGAGGGATTTATTATTTATTGTTTGGGGGAGAAAGCTGGCTCTGGAATGTAGGCAAAGGATTTATGGGTCCACTGGCTTCCATGCTCAGCAGTGTTCCATGCAAAATGTTCCCAAGGGCTGTGCAGGTCTGTAGATTTTCTGGGATCACGTATGTAAGTGACCCCCCCAAGCCCTTTTTCTGCCCCCCCTTCCAATACTTCAGCAGCATCTCTGCCCTGTGCTCCAGCTATCCCTGTTTATCTGGGGGCAAATTGTTTCTGGTCCCAGTGTCTGGTCAATCAGTGCCCCTGTAAGCGTAAAGCATGAAAATTGCCAACTTAGTTGTGTCTTGGTTTACCTAGGGTATGATCACACGAATAGTTTGGCCCGACACAGCCACCCCTCCCCTCCAGATCAAACAGGCACAGTCACACAGCCACATCTGTCAGGCGTTCCCCAGGTATACTCACCCCATTGTAGGATAACTTGGAGTGAGTTAAAAAGGTACCGCATCACAAGTTGTGTTTTTGGTTCCCCATGCATTCATTGCGTATGGCTGGAAGTCTGAACGCAGGGGGAGTGCATGCAAAAAAGACTGGCGGTCTGAACCTGCAGATACGTTTCTGCCGCTGGGGTGTTTTTTTGAGTTTTTGCCTATAGGCGCATGTGCACACATGCACATGAGTGCATATGCACACACATGCAGATGCATGCATGCATAGCTGTCCTGAGCCCACTTGCAGTGAGGGTGGGATATAAATCAAATAAATAAATATGCGCCCACCTGCATTTTGAAAATGACCAGGCAGTGTGCTCCATGGCTGAGGTGCTGCAGTAATGTGGATTGACCATGAGTCAGCCGTGTGGGTAACCTGCAGCAGGGTGTGCTGTCTGGATGATATGCCCCACAACTTTTTAAACTGGTACAATTAGAGGCAGTGCCATATCGCTTCTTCTCTGGAAAGTTCAGCTTCTTCTCTGGAAACTAAGGCTGCGGTCATACATGCCATTTGGTGTGGAGGGGAAGCGAGCCTATTTCCCCTGGTTGAAATTGACACAGCGTTGGGTGATCACACATCTTTTGTGGCTGCGGGATCAGCCCGTCACTGTCCAATCGGAGGGCACGTGGCCGAGTGTTTTTTTTTAACTTTTGTTTCCCTTACGTGTAAACAAGGAATCGCACCTTCGCACTGAGGGTTCCCCACAGAGTATGCGCATACTGCTAAGTGAGGGGGAAAAATGGCCCCAAGTCAGGATGGAATGAGCAGACCATCCTGATGGCATGAGAGCGTGCTTGAGCGATCAGACAGGGGAGAGCCCGTCTGTAGACCATTGGCAAGCATTAGGACTGGACTTTCCCCCGTGTCTTTCAACTCTGCTTCCATGGTGGAGCAGCATGAGGTGCTGACGGCTGTGGGACCTTTCCCAGATGTTGCCGTCTGATCATGCCCTTTAGATCCATCAGGCATTCGCAGCTGAGTCGGATCTAAAGGCACGTCCGACTGCGGCCTAAGTCTCTAGCATTATCTCAGAGGTGGTTTAGGGATGTGTCTGATTGTAGCTTGCTGTTTTGTGGACTGCAGTTGCTAAGCTACTTTAGCAGCTGTTCAGAATTCATCACCGCACAGTTATGCATTCTTGGTACATTTTTAAAACCAATGAACAGTTGACGTCCTGGCTTTTAGCCTGCAGAGCACAGGCTGTTCCAGAGGAAAGGAATGCAAAAGGCTGATGTGTATTGGAGGAAGGAGGATGTCTTGGACAGTGCTGTTGTCGGAGAATAAGGCCAGAGTGGCTGTGATTTTCTGTGGAACGTTGGGGGGGGGGGGGGGGTTGGGAAGGCTTTCTTTTGCTCTATTTGTCTGTTTCTAACAGGACACTCTCCCCCCCCTCCCCCGGCCTCTGGGTCAGGCCTGGAGTTCTCCCAGGATTACAACTGATCTCCGGATGACAGAGATCAGTTCCCCTGGAGGAAATGGCTGCTTCACAGGCTGGACTCTCTGGGGTTATACCTGCTGAGGTCCTCACCTCCCCAGGTTGTACCCCCAAGTCTCCAAGCATTTCCCAGACCAGAGGTGCTGGCGACCCTAGCCCACAAAGCTGGGCACAGAGGTCCTCTGGGGTTAAGGCGAATGTGCGGAAGATCAGCCGTCTTCCTGTCTGCGTCGTGCTGGACCCAACCCAAGGATTTGGCGGAAAACGATGTTGGACCTTGGCCAAAGGCTGGTACAGCCCTTTAAAGGAATTACATTTATTAGGGCAATAAAACAACTTTAATGATCAGCAGGTGTGATGCTTACCTAGTTTGCACGCTCTTTGAAACCGGGCCCACTTCTGAATGTGACCTTTTGGGACTCCCCCGTGCAGGCAGGATGGGGCCCAGAAGGGGCCAGCCAGGCATTGCCTGCTGTTGGTCGGGAAGCAGGCAAATCCAGCAGAATGAATTTGGGGCGGGGACAGAGTCAAGGGGGTGGGGAGTATTGGGACATTTGGTTCATATAGCAGAATTTTGCCCAGTCACAGAAGCGTGATACTAAAAGTGCAGTAAATAAATGCAGGGCTATTTTTGGGCAGGAACGCACAGGAACGGAGTTCCGGCTGGCTCCTGAGTTGGCCACGCCCAGCAGGAACCCATTAGCATAATAGACCACACCCAACAGCAGAAACTCATTAGGATTGGCTACATTAGGGGTGTGTGGCCTAACATGCAAAGGAGTTCCTGCTACAAAAAAAGCCCTGGGTTTTGACAACAAATAAGGTAAACAGAATAAGAAGCAAAAGGTGGGCGTGGCTGGATGACCACACTTCTGGTGGCATGGGGGTGTGGCCTAATATGCTAATATGCT
>NW_015177192.1:41062-45284 GCF_001447785.1 Gekko japonicus
TTCAGCAAGAGTACTTTATTCAATCAGGACAAGACGAAGTAAGCCGGCGCGCAGGCCGGTATATATGCACAGAAACCCACCACCAAAACACACCCCCTATTCACCCTATAGGTTATTTACAGAAGCCGAGAGCCCCATAGGCTCTCGGCGGCGGACCTGGCCCTCTGATTGGTGTGGGCTAGGATCCGCTTGGCTATTGTCTAAATGTACGAAGCTATGGGCTTGTGCTTGACCGCATGGCCCAACGGTCACGCACGTGGTAATGGCGGAGTACATTACACCGTGTGTGGGAGTAGGAGGGCATTGTCCCTACAGGAGGGACCCGCCGTGATATGTGTCTCCACGGAAGGCCATGTGCAGTGAGGGAGAGGACAAAGGGGAAGAAAGAGTAGGGTGCAGAAGGCAGATCCCAGCTTAAGACCCAGAGAGGCGTCCCATTCAAGGTGGTAACACCTGTACACCCTTAGAGTGATGCAGCGCCCCCCCCCCATGTTCAGGCAGGCTGAGTCGCTCACTCCAACAGGGAGGAGAGGGAATGTGGCCACTCCCCACCCCCCTTGGGAAAAGGAGGGGGACCAGACTTCCTCTCCAAGCTGGAAGGCGTCTAAGCTTCACAGCACGAATCACAATCTGCTTTTTGGTCACATCCCACAAGTCTGAGAGGCTCAACGAATAGCTTGAAACAACAAAAACGAACTTTTTATTTTATTAAAAAATGTACTGAATTATAACTTAATGCCGGGTAAGGTTTCTAGAAATGCTGGGTGAGTCACCGGACAGTTTCTTGGCTTTCCTCCCGGAACGCTCGGCTCAGCCTGCAGCTATTAAAAGAGAATGAAGGCAAAGGCGACCGCAACTATTAAACAAGAGTCCTGCTTCTCCTAAAGGCGGCTACGCTCAGGAGGCAGAAGGCCCCATTCCTCTTGTCTGGAGATGCCAGCAGTCATACCAGGGGCCCGGAATGAGAAGCTCTGCTCTGCGGCCGTGTTTGCCCTGATGGCAGTTGGGCTTGGGGGCAAGCCCTACTGTAGCCTTGGCAAGCAAAGGGCACCTGAGTGAAATCAAGGGAGACAGACGGGCACCTTCACCTGTGACATTCTTGGCTGGGTGGAATGTTTGGCCAGCCCATCTCAACCCTAGCAGAGCATTGGCTCTCAACATAGTTTGGGGACAACTGTCGCCAAATCACATGGAGTTGCTAACATGCAAGTGGGGCCTGACGATCCCCCCCCCGAATTACCACAGAGATCAGTTCCCCCGGAGCAAATGGCTGCTTCGGAGGGGGGACTCCATGGGGTCATCCCACCCCTGATAATCTCCTGCCCCGCACCGAACCCTGGTCCCACCCCCAAATCTCCAGGAATTTCTCAACCCAGAGTTGGCAACTGTGCCAACAGATCGGGACTCGATGAGAATCCCTTTCCTTGAAGGCTTTACCTAGGGTGCTGGGCAGGCGCTCAGCTTGATTTCTGAAACGAACATCCAACATTGAGGAGCGTTTCACCTGAACTTCGTCATGGCCAGGGGTCATTTCCTGCTGGAGCGCACAGGAGCAGAGCTCCGGCAGTAAAGAGCCCAGGGGTGGGCACATGCAACAAGCCCCACCCCCTGCTCCCAGCAGCCCTCAGTCAGAGCAAGAAGCAGCCAGGTAAGCTGCAGAGCTCCCCCCCCGGCCCAAAACAGTCCAGTGGCACCTTTAAGACCAAGTTTTATTCAGGTACAAGCTCTCCTCTGCAAGGACAGATCTGCATGTTTCCCCCCCCCCAATAGATAGCAATCCAGAACAGTCCAGTGGAGCCTGAGCGGTGGGTGTTGCCTTCTGACACACTTCCGGTGATGTCAGGGGGCTTGCATATGCAAATGCCATATACAAATGAGTTATGCTAATGAGCTCCTGCACCTCTTTTTCTACGAAATGACCCCTGGCCATGGCTCACCCCGAAATCTCCAGGGCTCTCCCGGCCCAGAGCTGGCAACCCTAAATGCACAGCTAACTATTGTTCCAGCAGATGTTTGTGCCACCCCCCGAAGCAGACCCATGGGAGAATATCTGCCAAGGGGCCCAAGGCGATCACACACACACAACGGGGCTTGGAACGCCAGCTGTCTCCCCATCGCTGGGCATGGTGCCGCAGCAGACATTTGCAACGGCATATTCTCGAGTGGACTAAGCAGTCCAGGAGCTGGATGATGGCTGCCGTAGCACAACAATGTACGGTGTGCACTTCCTGCGTCTGAAGACGTGAGCGCTCAGGTTGCCAACCTCTGGGTCAGGCCTGGAGTCCTCCCAGAATTACAGCACCTTTGGCAAGTGGACTCAATGTTGGCATGATACTCTGCGGAGCTCCCTTCCTTCCCCAACTCTCCCCCTCCCCAGGCTCACCCCCTAGATCGCCATGGATTTCCCAGCCTGGTCTTGGCAACCAACGCTCCCTCTAAGCGGTGGAGTCTTGTGAGCGAAAATTCCGCTTTGTGAGCTGCTGGTATTAAAGTTGTGAGCGAGCGATTTGGCGACTGCAGAAATTAGTTTGCTCTGGAGCCTTTCTGAGCTAATGTGTGAGCTGGAGGCTAAAAAAACTGTGAGCTGGCTCACACTGACTCGGCTTAGAGGTAACACTGTTGGCAACCCTGTCTTGAAGCTCAAGCTGGAATCAGTGGTGCTAATCCTTCAGGTGAACTCCTGTGGTTTGCTGCTCCCGGCTAACACTCCTCAGCCTACCTGGAATTTCCCTGGAGACCTGCTGCAGCTGCACGAGATCTCAGACGTGTGAGTGAAGGAGCCCCAATTCGGAACAGCTGAGCTTTGAAAAACAAATAGCCCCTCGGTGCAGCCATCTTCCCTCCTCGGGCCTTGCCCGGGTGAAAGGCAGGAAGTGACTGATCCAGAGGTGTTGAGAGTTGCCGGCTGTCTTGTTTACGTAAAGGCCCATTAATGTCTCTGGGGTCCAGCCAAGAGTTGTGTGTACATGCCGAAGAGGAGAAGTGGGGCCGGAAAGTGTTGCAACCAAGCCATTAACGTGGCTGTGTTTATGTCCATGTGCTGACTCCCCGTCCCCCTTAATGGGGATATGGTGATGACAGCCACCTGCTCTTTTCTCCCCCCCCCTTGCATTCCACTCCTTCCCTCTCGCCATTGCCTGCTGGACATGCTGTCTGGGCTAACAGCCAGTGTTGGAGCACACTGTACTTCAGCAGTTCCCAGGCTTTTCGGTATGCTGACCCACAGGGGTCATTTGGTAGAAAAGAGGTGCAGGAGCTCATTAGCATCACTTATTAGCATGACTTATTTGCATATGCCACACCCCCTGACATCACCGGAAGTGTGTCAGAAGGTAACACCCACCACTCAGGCTCCACTGGACTGTTTTGGATTCCTAGCTATGGGGGGGGGGGACGTGCAGATCTGTCCTCGCAGAGGAGGGAGAGCTTGTGCCTGAATAAAACTTGGTCTTAAAGGTGCCACTGGACTGTTTTGGACTGGCGGGCCGGGGGGAGCTCTGCAACTTACCTGGCTGCTGCTTGCTCTGACTGAGGGCTGCTGGGAGCAGGGGGCGGGGCTTGTTGCATGTGCCCACCTCCTTGGGCTCTTTACTGCCGGAGCTCTGCTCCTGTGCGTTCCTGCAGGAAATGACCCCTGCTGACCCACAAGTCCAAATTGACTTGGTATGGTCACCCAACCAGGGATGGTCCAAAGTCTTCTGGTGCCCTTGGCAAACTATGACCTTGGCGCCTGTTTAGTTCAACATTCCTTCTTCTACAGGGGCTAACCTGATTATTCTGAGAAACCAACAAGCATCACGCAAAGGGTGCAGCTGCCCCCTTCCCGTGTGAACCCCAAGCAAGCGGCATTCCGACAGAGACACAGCCTTTGCCTGCGGGGGTCGATTCCTGCTTCTGAGCGCCCTCTGCTTCTCCACTCTTACATGCTCTAACCCCCCCCCCCAAAAAAAATCTAGGAAACTCACTTCAGTGACCATCAAGGCACATTGGACTGGAGTGACGTGAATATGCAGGGAAGAAAAAATGCCAGTTGATGAATGACATGGAAGTTGCTGCTTCCAGGGTCAGGTCTGGGTTTCTACAATACAGAACATAAGAACATAAGAGAAGCCAATGTTGGATCAGGCAAATGGCCCATCCAGCCAACACTCTGTGTCACACAGTGGCCAAAAATTCCAGGTGCCATCAGGAGGTCCACCAGTGGGGCCAGGAAACTAGAAGC
>NW_015177192.1:45365-46951 GCF_001447785.1 Gekko japonicus
AGAATACAGAGCATCACTTGCCCCAGACCGAGAGTTCCTATGTTGTTGTTGTTCAGTCGCACAGTCGAGTCCGACTCTTCGCGACCCCATGGATCAGATCCCGCCAGGCCCTCCTGTCTTCCGCTGTCCTCTGAAGTATGCTCAACTTCATGTTCGTTGCATCTATGACACTGTCCAACCATCTCATCCTTCGCCGTCCCCGTCTTCTTTGACCTTCAATCTTTCCCAGCATCAGGGTCTTCTCCAGTGAGGGCTCCCTTCTCATTTGGTGGCCAAAGTATTTGAGCTTCAGTTTCATTATCTGGCCTTCCAGGGAACAGTCAGGGTTGATTTCTTTTAGGATTGACTGATTTGATCTCCTTGCAGTCCAAGGGACTCTCAAGAGTCTTCTCCAGCACCATAGTTCAAAAGAATCTATTCTTCGGCGCTCGGCCTTCCTTATAGTCCAACTCTCGCAGCCATACATGACTACTGGGAATACCATTGCTTTGTCTATACCTTGTGGCTAACAGCCACTGATGGACCTCTGCTCCATATGTTTATCCAATTCCCTCTTGAAGCCGTCCGTGCTTGTAGCCGCCACCACCTCCTGTGGCAGTGAACTCCATGACCGATTTCACACAAGAGCCGCGCTGCGGTCGCGCCTCCCTTTGCCCCAATTCTATTGGTCAATTTCCCACTCGAAGCCGCGTGGCCGCATTTTGACACGCGGCTTCGCCCAATTCCCCCCGCAGTTTCGTGATCCTCAAAAAACAGGATCCCGAAACCGCAGGGAAAATCGGGCAAAGCCGTGGGTGGGAAATTCACCAATAGAAGCGGGGCAAAGGGAGGCGTGACCGTGGTGCAGCTCTTGTGTGAATCACTCTTTGGGCGAAGAAGGACTTCCTTTTATCCGCTCCAACCCGACTGCTCAGTAGTGGGAAGGGCAGGGGGCAGCCATTAGGGAGGGCTGGTCCACCACCCACTTTAGGGTCCCAGCCGACAGATGGGGAGACATTGCTCTACATATCTCTGGGAGAAGTGGGATTGCCAACTCTAGGGAGGGGGATTCCTGGAAATCTTTTAGGGGGGGCGCAGCCTAGTGTTGCCAGCCACCAGGTGGCACCTGGAGGTCTCCTGTCACAATTGATCTCCAGACTACAGCGATCAGTTTCCCCTGGAGAAAATGGCTGCTTTGGAGGGCGGGCTCTGTGGCATTGAGCCCTGCTGAGGCCCCTCCCCTCCCCAGGCTCCACCCCCCCAAATCTCCAGGTATTTCCCAACCCAGAGCTGGCAACCCTCGCGAAGCCTGGGGGAGGGACCTCAGCAGGTTGTGGTGCCCGGGAATCCTACCTGCCAAAGCCTCCAAGTCCTCCAGGGACTTGTCCTCTGTCGTCGGAAGAGGAGCTGTACTTCTGGGGGACCCCCCCAGGCCCCGCCTGCAGATTGGCATCCCCCAGAGGCCCTTTTTCTAGCCAGTTTCCACTCCAAATACGTTCCTGCAATCTTTTGCCAGCTTTAGCTTTCCTTGCGCACTGCTGGGCATGGAGAGCTGCTCTTGTTGTGGAAGCAGCAGCAAGCTTGAAAAAGAGCAGTTTCTGTCAAGA
>NW_015177193.1:0-1066 GCF_001447785.1 Gekko japonicus
CCTGACTGCTCAGCGATTTCATTGAGTGCGCATGAGTTCTTGCACTGTGAGAAAAGGAGAAAAGGGCTTCTTTCTCAACCTGCTCTATCCCATGCATAATCTTGTAAACCTTGATCATGTCACCCCCTCAGCTGTCATTTCTCCAAGCTAAAGAGCCCCAAGCGCTTTAACCTTTCTTCATAGGGAAAGTGTTCCACATGCTCCTCCACATGCAGCCAGCAGGGTGACCTTGGGTCAGTCACAAGTTCTTTCAGAGCTGTTCTCGAAAGAGCAGTCCTCAAAAGAGCTCTCTCAGCCCTGCCTACCTCACAGGGTATCTGTTGTGGGGAGAGGAAGGGAAAGGAGACTGTAAGCTGCTCTGAGACTCCGAGTGAAGGGCGGGGTATAAATCCAATCTCTTCTGTTCATCGAGCAAGCCACTGCCCTCCATCTGCAAGACCTGAGCAAGGCTGTCAGCTACAGGACATTGTGGAGGACATTAATTCATAAGGCCGCCATAGGTCGGAAGCAACTTGACGTCATATAACACGCACGCAATGCATAATGCTGATTGATGCCAACAGCGTTCAAAGATGCCTACATTTTACAGGAAGAAAATCAGCCCAAGGAAAGCGAGCGCAGCATAAAAAGAAGAATTTGTGAGCGACTCGCACAAGGAGAAAGAAAATTAAAACAGGGATTTGGGAATTGAAATAGCAGGGATTTGGGAATTGAAATAGCATGGATGAGAAATTCACGAGGGCTAAGAATTCATCCGTGAAAATGACAGAGGCGGTGGTCGTAACCAGTCTTACTTGGAAGCAAATCATACTGAAAGGAGGGGATTTGCTTTTCAGTAAATACAGCCAGGCTTGGGCTATGCGAATGTACATAGTTTTCAGTCACTGTGACAGAACAGGCCTGCTTTGACTTAGTGGTTACACGGCAAGGCAATTGCGCTTTGTTCCTGATGTAATTAAAATCGGAATATTTTTTCCCTGAGTTGGGATGTTCACACATCCCTCCCTGAAGCTCGCCTTCCCCACCTGCCTGCCTCCCCCCCCCCCCCGCGTCTTCCCACCCCCGG
>NW_015177193.1:1088-14515 GCF_001447785.1 Gekko japonicus
AAAGAAAAAGGAACCTTTGAAAAAGTTCTCCTTTCTGCCCGATGCTGCTGGCTAGCTGGGCGTGCTCCCCGGCGCCGGGGGCTCTCCCCTCCCTCCTAACGCTGCAGCTTCCGGGACTCCTGGGGCGGAGGCCAAAGCCCACTCACCCGATAGCCCGCCCCCCAGCTTCCTCCCCCAGAAACTTTCAACACTGCCTCCATGCAAGGGGACGGCGGGCAGGACTTTTCTCTGAGCAGGATGAGTGCATGCTTACTCAAGCGCTTAAAGCCGGAAAGTTTTTTAAAAAACAAAAAACCCGCACAGAGCGGTCAGATGGCCCTACTCACAATCATTGCGAAAGATGGCTGTCCAGATGGGTGAAATCGCGCATTCAAAGCGCAAGTGCAAGGAAAAGACTTGATTTCCCCGGGGGGCAGGAAAACCCGGGAGCATTGCGGGAGGGAGCCTGCTTCGGCACGGGAGGGGGATTCGCCTGTCTGATCAGCAAACTTAAATGCGGGAGGGAACAGCGGCGAACCCCGATCAAATGGACCGTGTGACCGCACCCTTACAGACCCTGTTCTGCCTGCCCCCTCCGATTCCGGGAGGGTGCTATCCCACTTCCTGCCACTAGGGCACGCTGCCACCACCTGCTTAGGGTCCTGAATGAGAGGAACAGGACTCTCAATCCCCTCCCCTTCACAGTTCTGAGGCCTGGCCTCGTGGTCTCTTGCTCCCCAGCACCTGGTTACCACAGAGACCAAATGCAACTTTGGGTTTCCCCCTCAAGGGTTGGCAACAGGTACCTTGACCGCTGCCCTCCCAGTCGGGGGATCCACGCAGCTGGAGGACTATGCGGTACAGAAACTCAGGGCCACATTCAATATCAAAAAGGATTTATTAAAAAGAAAGTAAGTCCAAGCACACTGAATCGCAACAAGAAGATCAGCACATGGAAGAACAAAGAAAAGTTGGTTATAAACATATCCTTCTTTCCCTGGTTCTAAAACTTACTCTAACTCGATGTCACAATCAGAGGAGGTATGTACAAACTTCAACAGTTATACAAGGCGATGTTCCATTACCTCCGGCTCCCTGCAGCCAGCGGCAGTGTTCCCTCTAAGCTGAATCAGTGTGAGCTAGCTCACAGTTTTTTAGCCTTCGGCTCACACCTTTTTGTCTTCGCTCAGGAAGGAGGGCTCCAGAGCAAACTAATTTATGTAGTAGCCAAATCACTCACTCACAACTTTAATGCCAGTAGCTCACCAAGTAGAATTTTTGCTCACAAGACTCCACAGCTTAGAGGGAACATTGGCCAGCAGGCCAGGCCACATGGCCAAGATGGCTCCTGGCCTGCAGAACAGAGCTCAGCAATCTGTCCTCTTCCAAGGACCGACACCAAGAGAGAGCTCCCTCCTAGGAGGAAGCACTTTTATTAAAACTCTTGACTCCACCCATTTTACATCACTCTCTCCAGAACCTTTGACCTGATCTGCCCACGTCACACAGGTGCAATACTATGGAGACCACCTTTCAAAGTGGCCATTTTCTCCAGGTGACCTGATCTCTGTCCCCTCAAGATTAGCTTTAATCCCAAGAGATTGCCAGCCACCACGTGGAGGTTGCAAACCAAAGAGAGAGATCACGGGATGGAGGTAGAAAGGGAACACACAACTGTGATGTATTGTGCCAAAAAATAGTCTTCACAGAATTGAAAATTCTTCTTATATTAGAATCATAGAATCACGGAGTTGGAAGAAACCACCGGGGTCATCTAGTCCAACCCCCTGCACAATGCAGGGAATTCACAAATACCTGTCCCCCCCTCCACACCCACAGTGACCCCTGTTCCATGCCCAGAAGGTGACAAAAAGAACCCTCCAGGATCTCCAGCCAAATTCGCCTGGAGAAAATGTGCTTCCTGACCCCAAATTGGTGATCAACATTTCCCTGGCTGTGTAAGAAAGGGCCATGAGAAATAAGCATTGATACAACCCTTCCTGCCCTCCCTCTCAAGATCTGCCTAAATTCATAGAATCCGCATTGCTGTCAGATGGCCGTCTAGCCTCTGCTTGATAACCTCCAAAGAAGGAGAGCCCACTACCTCCCAAATAAGCCTGTTCCACTGAGGAACCACTCTAACTGTCAGGACGTTCTTCCTAATGTTGAGCCGAAAACTCTTCTGATTTAATTTCAACCCACTGGTTCTGGTCTGACCTTCTAGGTCAACAGAAAACAGCTCCGCTGCATCCTCTCTAGGACAGCCCTTCAAGTACTTGAAGATGGTGATCATATCACCTCTCAGTCGTCTCCTCTCCAGGCTAAACATACCCAACCTTCAACCTTTCCTCAGAGAACTTGGTCTCCAGACCCCTCACCATCTTTGTTGCCCTCCTCTGGACACATTCCAGCTTGTCTGTATCTTTCTTAAATGGTGGTGCCCAAAACTGAACACAGAACTTTAGGTGAGGTCTAACCAGAGCAGAGTCAAGTGGTACCATCACATCTCGTGATCTGGACACTATAGTTCTGTTGATAGAGCCCAAAACTGCGTTTGCCTTTTTAGCAACCACATCACATTGCTGACTCATGTTCAGTGTATATTCTACTAAGACCCCCAAATCCTTCTCACACATACTACTGCCAAGCCAAGTCTCCCCCATCCTATAATTATGCATTCGATTTTTCCTACCTAAATGCAGAACTTTACATTTATCTCCGTTTCAGTTTAAGGCAACTGTTCTCTCTGTGTTTCTCTCCCTCTGGAGGCCAGAGTTCCCTAACCAGACTCCACCCACACAGAGAAAAGAGCCCTAATGGGGCTGGGCAGGGGTCATTTCCTGAGGGAGCGCACAGGAGCGGAGCTCCGGCAGTAAAGAGCCCAGGGGGCGGGCACATGCAACAAGCCCCACCCCCTGCTCCCAGCAGCCCCAGGCCACGAGGAGCAAGAAGCAGCCAGGTAAGTTGCAGTGGGTGTTGCCTTCTGACACACTTCCGGTGATGTCAGGGGGTGTGACATATGCAAATAAGTTATCCTAATGAGTTATGCCAATGAGCTCCTGCACCTCTTTTTCTACTAAATGACCCCTGGGGCTGGGGATCCCAGGAAGAGGCTGGGACCCCTAAAATCCCCCCACATCCAAGATGCCTGAGCATTTGCCTACTACCTGGTTTAGCACCTGTTACTTTAGGTCAACAAATCCTTCTGTTTACTACACAGGTATCTCGCCCTTCCTCCAAAGTATTCAGTGTGGTCTATATACAGTTCCCTCCTCCATTCTGGACCTTCCCCCCAACCTAATTTCTCTGTACCTGGTGTAAACTTGTAATATGCCGCCCAATTAGGTTTGCCAGGTCCCCCTGGCCACTGGCAAGGAATGGGGGTATCCAGTTGTCAGGTAGCCCTGTCATAGATCTGGAATGTGGAGGGGTGCACCTCCTCTTCGTTCTCTGCTCTTCCCTGCCCAGCTTCTGTATGCTATCTCTTGCTTGACCTTGTTGTTGTTCCCAGCTGCAATTAACTCGGCTGGGAAAGCTAACGGTATTTGCGCTTGGCCCGTTTGCCTGCTTGCTTCAGCCCGCGCCCGACAACTATAGTCATTGGCTTTAGCTCATGGGGGGGGGGGGGCGTTTGATTTCACTATAACTCAGAGGCCATTACACTGTAGACTGTTCCTGACACAAGCTGTATACGTGTACTTTAGTACTGGGACCATGATCCCTTATCTTCTTCTGAAGCCTGGTGTGGTGTGACCTGACTAAGGACCCTGACACCAGTTTGGGAAACCTTTCTTCACAGAAAGAGTGATTAACACTTGGAATTCACTGCCACAGGAGGTGGCGGCAGCTACAAGCATGGATAGCTTCAAGAGGGAATTAGATAAGCATATGGAGCAGAGGTCCATCAATGGTATTAGCTACAAGGTATAGATAGGGGATCACTGCCTTGTCGTGGCGAGGGGGCTTGCGCAGTTCAATGAAGCTGTGGGCTATGCCGTGAAGGGCCACCCAAGACGGACAGGCCACAGCAGAGAACTCAGACCAAGCGTGATCCACCTGGAGAAGGAAATGGCAACCCACTCCAGTATGTTTGCCAAGAAAACCCCATGGACAGTATCAAAAGGCTAAAAGATATGACGCCGGAAGATGAGCCCCTCAGGTCGGAAGGTGTCCAATATGCTACTGAGGAAGAGCAGAGGACAAGTACAAGTAACCCCAGAAAGAGTGAAGCAGCTGGGCCAAAGCCAAAAGGAAAAGGACCCTCAGTTGTGGATGTGTCTGATGGTGAAAGGAAAGTCCGATGCTGCAAAGAACAATACTGCATAGGAACCTGGAATGTAAGATCTATGAATCAAGGTAAGCTTGACGTGGTCAAAAATGAGATGGCAAGACTGAACATCGATATCCTAGGAATCAGTGAACTAAAGTGGACAGGAATGGGCGAATTTAACTCAGAAGACCATTATATCTACTACTGTGGCCAGGAATCTCGTAGAAAAAATGGTGTGGCCTTTATAGTCAACAAGAGAGTGCAAAAGGCAGTACTGGGATACAATCTCAAAAATGACAGAATGATTTCTGTCCGATTCCAAGGCAAACCATTCAACATCACAGTAATCCAAGTCTATGCCCCAACCACTGATGCAGAAGAGGCTGAAGTAGACCGGTTCTATGAAGACCTACAACACCTCATAGAACTAACACCAAAAAATGATGTCCTCATCATCATAGGGGACTGGAATGCTAAAGTAGGAAGTCAAAAGGTAACCGGAATAACAGACAAGTTTGGCCTTGGAAAGCAAAATGAAGCAGGGCAAAGGTTAACAGAGTTTTGTCAAGAGAACACACTGGTCATAGCGAACACCCTTTTCCAACAACCTAAGAGGCGACTCTACACATGGACATCACCAGATGGGCAACACCGAAATCAGATTGACTATATAATTTGCAGTCAAAGATGGAGAAGCTCTATCCAGTCAGTAAAAACAAGACCTGGAGCTGACTGTGGTTCAGATCATGAGCTACTCATTGCAAAATTCAGACTTAAACTGAAGAAAATCGGGAAAACCATGAGGCCATTCAGGTTTGACCTAGATCACATCCCTGATGAATATACAGTAGAGGTGAAGAATAGATTCAAGGGTCTGGATTTGATAGATAGAGTGCCTGAAGAACTATGGACAGAGGTTCGTGACATCGTACAGGAGGCAGCAATCACCACCATACCAAAGAAAAAGAAATGCAAGAAAGCAAAATGGCTTTCTGATGAGGCTTTACAAATAGCAGAGGAAAGAAGGAAAGCGAAAGGCAAAGGCGAAAAGGAAAGATTTACCCAACTGAACGCAGATTTCCAGAGAACAGCAAGGAGAGATAAGGAGGCCTTCCTGAATGAACAGTGCAAAGTAATAGAAGAAAACAATAGAATGGGAAGGACTAGAGATCTCTTCAAGAAAATTGGAGAAATCAAGGGAGCGTTCCATGCAAAGCTGGCCATGATAAAGGACAAAAACGGTAGGGACCTAACAGAAGCAGAAGAGATTAGGAAAAGATGGCAAGAATACACAGAAGAACTATACAAGAAAGACCTCAATGTCCTTGACAAACACGACGGTATAATCACTGACCTTGAGCCAGACATCCTGGAATGTGAAGTTAAATGGGCCTTAGAAAGCATTACTAACAACAAAGCTAGTGGAGGTGATGGTATTCCAGCTGAGCTATTCAAAGTCTTAGAAGATGATGCTGTTAAAGTGCTGCACTCCATTTGCCAGCAAATTTGGAAAACGCAACAGTGGCCACAGGATTGGAAAAGATCAGTATACATTCCAATCCCAAAGAAGGGCAACGCCAAGGAATGTTCAAACTATCGCACAATTGCACTCATATCACACGCTAGCAAGGTCATGCTCAAGATCCTACAAGCTAGGCTTCAACAGTACGTGGATAGAGAACTACCAGAAGTACAAGCTGGGTTTCGAAGAGGTAGAGGAACGAGAGATCATATTGCCAACATTCGCTGGATTATGGAGAAAGCAAGAGAGTACCAGAAAAATATCTACTTCTGCTTCATTGACTATGCTAAAGCCTTTGACTGTGTGGATCACAACAAACTATGGCAGGTCCTTAAAGAGATGGGAGTACCAGACCACCTCACATGTCTCTTGAGAAACCTGTATAAGGGCCAAGAAGCGACAGTTAGAACCGGATACGGAACAACTGATTGGTTCAGCATAGGAAAAGGAGTACGACAAGGATGTATACTGTCACCTTGCTTATTTAATATATATGCAGAGTACATCATGCGAAATGCTGGCCTGGATGAATCACAAGCGGGAATTAAGATTGCTGGGGAAAAGATCAACAACCTCAGATATGCAGATGATACCACTCTAATGGCTGAAAGTGAAAAGGATCTAAAGAGCCTCTTGCTCAGAGTAAAAGAGGAGAGCGCAAAAGTGGGCTTGAAGCTCAACATCAAAAAAACTAAGATCATGGCATCCGGCCCCATCACTCCTTGGCAAATAGAAGGGGAAGTCGTGGAAGTAGTGACAGACTTCACGTTCCTGGGATCCCAGATCACCGCAGACTGTGACTGCAGCCATGAAATTAAAAGACGCCTGCTCCTTGGGAGGAAAGCGATGGCGAACCTAAACAGCATGATAAAAAGTAGAGACATCACCCTGCCAACAAAAGTCCGCATGGTCAAAGCAATGGTATTCCCAGTAGTCATGTATGGCTGCGAGAGCTGGACTATAAGGAAGGCCGAGCGCCGAAGAATAGATTCTTTTGAACTATGGTGCTGGAGAAGACTCTTGAGAGTCCCTTGGACTGCAAGAAGAACAAATCAGTCAATCCTCAAAGAAATCAACCCTGACTGTTCCCTGGAAGGCCAGATAATGAAACTGAAGCTCAAATACTTTGGCCACCAAATGAGAAGGGAGCACTCACTGGAGAAGACCCTGATGCTGGGAAAGATTGAAGGTCAAAGAAGACGGGGACGGCAAAGGATGAGATGGTTAGACAGTGTCACGGAACTCCGTCCCTGTGTGTTCCTGCCCAAAAATAGCCCTGGCTATTGGACTGTTGCTATTCTTCTGCAGATCAATATGGCTACCAGCCAGATAGATCAAGATGGGTTGCCGTGTTAGTCTGTCTGTAGCAGGAGAAAAAGAGCAAGAGTCCAGCAGCACCTTGAAAGACTAACAAAGTTTGTGCCAGGGGAGGAGCTTCCGTGAGTCACGGCTCACTTCTTCAGATACAGCAAGATGGGTCACCACCACGTTAGTCTGTCTGTAGCAATAGAAAAGAGCAAGTGTCCAGTAGCACCAGGAAGACACACACAAGTTGTGGCAGGGGGTGAGCTTTTGTGAGTCATGGCTCACTTCTTCAGATAGATCAAGATGGGTAGCCATGTTAGCAGGGGTCGTTTCCTGCAGGAGTGCGCAGGAGCGGAGCCCAGGGGGCGGGCACGTGCAACAAGCCCCACCCCCTGCTCCCAGCAGCCCTCAGTCAGAGCAAGAAGCAGCCAGATAAGTTGTAGAGCCCCTTCACCCAAAACAGTCCAGTAGCACCTTTAAGACCAAGTTTTATTCAGGTAGAAGCTCTCCCTCCTCTGCAAGGACAGATCTGCACATCCCCTCCCCCCAAAAGCTAGCAATCCAAAAGAGCCCAGTGGAGCCTGAGTGGTGGGGGTTGCTTTCTGACACACTTCCAGTAATTTCAGGGGGTGTGGCATATGCAAATAAGTTATGCTAATGAGCTCCTGCACCTCTTTTTCTATGAAATGACCCCTGCATGTTAGTCTGTCTGGAGCAGGAGAAAAGAGTCAGAGAGTCCAGGAACACCTTAAAGACGAACAAAAATTGGGGCAGGGGAGGAGCTTTTGTGAGTCACTGTTCACTTCTTCAGATACAGCAAGATGGGTCACCGTGTTAGTCCGTCTGTAGCAGAAGAAAAGAGCAAAAGTCCAGGAGAACCTGAAAGAATAATGATAATGATAATAGTAATAATAAATTGGCAGGGGGTGAGCATTCGTGAGCCACTGCTCACTTCTTCCGATGCACACGAAAGCTTATACCCTTACCACAAATTTTGTTAGTCTTTACTGCTGGACCCTTACTTTTTTCTATGGATACCTACCAGCCTTACTGAAGCTAAGCAGGGCTGTGAATCGTTGGTGTCTGGATGGGCGTCTGATGGAAGTCACTTTGCATCCCATAATGGAAGAAAGTTAGGCGATAATGAGAACCCAACCAGCCATCAGCGAGGGAAGAAGAAGAAGAAGAAGAAGAAGAAGAAGAAGAAGAAGAAGAAGAAGAAGAAGAAGAGATTGGATTTATACCCCACCCTTCACTATCCAAAGGTGTCTCAGAGGGGCTTACAAACTCCTTTCCCTTTCCCTCCCCACAACAGACACCCTGTGAGGTAGGCGGGGCTGAGAGAGCTCTGACAGAAACTGCTCTTTTTCGAGAACAGCTCTTATCAGAGCTACGGCTTGCCCAAGGTAATCCAGCCAGGTGAGAGTGGAGGAGTGGGGAATCAAACCCGGTTCTCCCAGATTAGAGTCCACGCACTTCACCACGGCACCAAACTGGCTCTTGAAGACCACTGAACTGCACGGGCCTGTCGTCACTACAAATAAGGTGCCCTGCTTCAAGAGCCCTGTCTGCTCCCATAGGAATGAAAGCCTATGGAAGAAGTCAATCGGGCGAAATCCTTATCCTTGGGAGACCCTAGATAGCATGAAGATCAGATATAGTGATTTAGAGCTTCAGGCTAATGATGGTGGTGGTGGTGGTGTTGGTGGTGATGATGATGATGATGAGGAGTTCTGTGTCCAAACTAACCAGGTGGGGCCTGGAGATCTCCCAGAATTATAACTGATCTTCAGACTAGAGAGATCAGTTCCCCTGGAGCAAATGGCTGCCTTGGAAGGTGGGCTGGATGACCTGCCCCACTGAGGTCCCCTCTCCCTACCCCCCCTTCCACAACTCTACCTTCAAGTCTCCAGGAATTACCCAGCCCGGATTTGGCAACCCTGCTGAGGCAATTTGGGTTACCATGATCCCTATTCCTAGCCTAGCCTACTTTACAAGGCTGTGGTGAGGGTAAAAGGAGGGGATGAGAGAATGACGTATGGGGCCCTGAGATCCTTTGAAGGAGGGCAGGATAACAGCAGGGTTGCCAGCTCCAGACTGGGAGATACCAGGAGATTTGGGGAGGCGGAGCCTGAGGAGGACGGGGTTTGGGGAGGGAAGGGGAGGGACTTCAATAGGGTATAATGCCATAAAGTCCACCTTCTAAGGTGGCCATTTTCTCCACCTGGAGATCGTTGTAAACCCAGTAGATCTCCAGCCAGCACCTAAAGGTTGGAAACCATATGCTACATAAGAGAAAATGAAGAAGATGAAGAAGACAAAGAAGACAAAGAAGAAGAGGAGGAGGAGGAGGAAATTGGATTTATACCCCGCCCTTCATTACCCAAAGGAGTCTCAGAGCAGCTTACAGACTCCTTCCCCTTCCCCTTCCCCTCCCCAGAACAGACACACCCTGTGAGGTCGGTGGGGCTGAGAGAGCTCTGACATAAACTGCTCTTTTTCAAGGACAGCTCTGACAGAACTATGGCTTGCCCAAGGTCACCCAGCAGCTGCAAGTGGAGGAGTGGGGCCACAAGAGAAGCCAATGTTGGATCAGGCCAATGGCCCATCCAGTCCATGGATGCTACTGTGAGACAGGAACATAAGAACATAAGAGAAGCCAATATTGGATTAGGCCAATGGCTCACCCAGTCCAGCACTCTTTGTCACACAGTGGCCAAAAATACCAGCTGCCCTCAGGAGGTCCAGCAGTGGGGCCAGGACGCTAGAAGCCCTCCCACTGTTGCCCCTCCCAAGAAGACACAGCATCACCTGCCCCAGACCGAGAGGTCCCATCTATACCTTGTGCCTAATAGCCACTGATGGACCTCTGCTCCATATGCTTATCTGATTCCCTCTTGAAGCCATCCATGCTTGTAGCCACCACCACTTCCTGTGGCAGTGAATTCCATGTCTTAATGCTAGATTGATCCAACCTGCTGTTACCTGCCTAGCTTTCTTCTGGGGTCTGCCTCATACCAGCCAGATAAGAAGTAGCTTATTCATTTTCTTCCTCACAGTCTACATCTTCCTCCCACAGTTCTGTGGCGATCTCAGCATACCTGGGTCCACCACCTCGTTGCGCGAGACGGAATGTCCCCAGCTGCGCCAGGTTGACAGCCGATGGATCTCACGTCGGAGCTAATGAAAAACAGCTGCTCGTTAGCCAGGAGGAAGCCATGTCGACTGTTTAGAGATATAATTATTTTCACCGTTCTCATCCCCTTTCCCCATTATAAGCAAATTATATTATTATCAAATCGTGTACGATGCCATCTCAGACTGCACATTTTAAAAATGAATGGGGTTCATTAACAACATGATGAATATTTAAGCAGGTTCAAGGCGCATAATGAACTCCCTTTAATTTTTTTTTAAGTAGGGAAAAAAAGGCCTGATAAATTTGTTAATATTTCACTGGCAAAAATAGCAATTAAGAGAGCTGCAGTTTCTTTCTTTCTCTCTTTCTCTCTTCCTTCCTTCGTTCCTTCCCTTCCCTCTCTCTTTCTTCCTTCCTTCCTTCCCTTCCCTCTCTTTCTTTCTTTCTCTCTTTCTTTCTCTGCTGACTCAGAGTCGAGGGGTCAAATTACCACTCCTCATGTGAATAGCAGTTGTACAGAGAACGGGAGGGCCTTAAATAATGAATGTGTTTCATTCTAGGTTATGTAAACCTTTTGGTGTCAGAGAGAGAAACAGACAGAAAGGCAGACAGAAAGAGAAAGTTATTGTCTAACATTGCCTGTGCACTTTATTTTAAAAAAATGCACCACTTTGGCTTGTAACTGGGTGGACAATGTTGTTTACAAAATTTATTATTTAATTATTTGACTTATATCCCGCCCTTCCACATGGTCTCAGGGCGGGATATAAGAGGCAATTGCCATACATAACACTAGAACCAGATAAAACAATCAATTACATTTACATTTAAAATCGGTGCGCGCAACAATATATCATCCACGACCGGGGCTCCAATGCAATGTTTCAGAGGATCAACTGCCTCTTCTTGATCGGTCTGCACTATGTCCGGTCTCCATTCCCAAGGCCAGTTCGCATTGCCAAACATGGCAGCGTGGTGGTGGTACAGTGATGGTGGTGGCTCCTACTCTAAAGCCTGGCGGAAGAGCTCCGTCTTGCAGGCCCTGCGGAACTGCATAAGGTCCCGCAGGGCCCTGATCTCCTCCGGGAGCTCATTCCACCAGATAGGATCCGCCGCCGAAAAAGCCCTGGGCCTAATCGCAGCATATTTGACATCTCTAGGGGCTGGGACAGCCAGAAGATGTTTTGCCCCCGACCGTAGTGCCCTTGGGGGAACACATGGGGAAAGGCGGTCCCTTAGGTAAGCTGGACCCTGGCCATATAGGGCTTTATAGGTAAGAACCAGCACTTTGAAGCGGACCCGGTACGCTATTGGCAGCCAGTGCAGCGCCTTCAGGACAGGCTGGACGTGGTCTCGCCTAGAGAGACCCATCAACAGCCTGGCTGCTGCATTCTGCACCAGCTGCAGCTTCCGGATCTGCGACAAAGGCAGCCCCATGTAGAGAGCATTGCAGTAGTCCAACCTCGAGGGGACCGTCGCGTGGATCACTGTGGCCAAATCATCGCGGTCAAGGTAGGGAGCCAACTGCCGTGCCAGCCGCAGATGGTAGAAGGCTGACCTGACAGTGGCTGCTACCTGGGCCTCCATCGTTAAAGAGGAGTCCAGGAGCACCCCCAAACTCCTAACCCTCGGCGTCGGCACCAAAGGCACCCCGTCGAAGGCCGGGAGAGGGAGCCCCAGCCCTGAGCTGACCCAACAAGCCCAGGACCTCTGTCTTCGCCGGGTTTAGCTTCAGCCGACTCAGCCTGAGCCAAACAGCCACAGCTTGCAATGCCCGATAAAGGTCATCCAGGTTGGAATCTGACCGGCCGCCCAACATTAAATAGAGCTGGGTGGCTCTCTATTGAAGTAACAACTATGAGAAGGCTCAGATACAGTATTATGCTCTCTGCTTTTGATTCTTAAAAGACGGAACAAACCTTAAAATGCTGTCTAGAAAATAGTTCAGTAAGGGAATAAGATACAAATTGTCTAAATAAATAGGAATACTTCACTAGCGTGCAGATGACTGAGTCGTGACAATATTTATGTTAGATAGAGATACAACTTGGATGTATTACAAGCTTTGTTGTCAGAGTAATATGTAAAGTCTTGAAATAGGTGATATAGGAATTGATGAGGATAATATGATAGTGATGTGAATGTATATTTAACATATCAATCTATGTCCGATTATTGTGATGTGCTTAAATTATGTGTGTCCTATTGTATGTTTGTTTTGTCTGGAAACCACTAAATAGCTATTTTTTTTTAAAAAAAGAGCACAGACTCTAATCTGAGAGAACCGGGTTTGATTCTCCATGCCTCCACATACAGCTGCTGGTGTGACCTTGGGTCAGTCACAAGCTCTTTCAGAGCTGTTCTCTCAAGGGCAGTTCTCGAGAGAGCTCTCTCAGCCCCACCTACCTCACAGGGTGTCCCAGTTTAGAGCCCATGCTCCTAACCACTACGCCAAATAAGAAGATAAGCTATGATGCATGAACCACACTAACACCATCCCTTCTCCGCCCAGCTGCTGGTAACTAGTTTGGGCCTCCCCTCAAGGTCCCATCTCCTTCCCCCATGATTTCGATTGCCGAAGAGAAGGGTGAGAAGCAATTATGGGCTCTTTTGCGGCTCCTCAGTGCAAAACAGCTGCTGCGGCAGTCCTTGAAGACGCCTCCGCTGCTGTGAATCACGGGAAGAATTAACATTTAAGAGGAAGTGCATTTCTCTCTCTTGCTTTCAAAGCGGCCCTGGGAAAAGAGCTTACGGAATGCATAATGCAATCTGCCAGTTCAGGGCCAGGATTTTTTAAATTTTCTTTTGGTGGGGGCTGCTAAGTGAAACACTGCAAAAAAAGACAGTGTTTTCCCCCATCTCTCTGCTGTTCGGCTATTCCATTCGTTTTGTCTGGGTCGTCCTTTTTTTAAAAAAAAGAAATTCCGCAAAGGAGGTCGAGGCTCCCGGCAGCTGCTAGTTAACTCTCTCTATATTAAGATTTTGATTGCTTTCCAGGGGCAGCAGGTGGAGGCGAGAGGAGAGTCGTGGGAGGCGTTGGCGGGAGAGCGAAAAGGCAGTTCAAGGTCTTCTTTAAAAGCACTTATCTTTTTTTTTGGGGGGGGAGACGAAAATACCAATTAAAGGGTAGGTAAACAGTCAAGGGGGAAGACACGGGTCAGGCGAAAAGGTCACGCGTGCGCCCGAAGCGGAGCTGAAATGCGACCGACGCT
>NW_015177193.1:14552-16666 GCF_001447785.1 Gekko japonicus
ACGGGAAGGGTGTAGAGGGAGGGCTTGTATGTTCGCTGGGTTGCCCGCACATTACATCTTTCTCTGCATTCTCTGGGCACTCCTAGGAGTATCCTTGTCAATGAGATCCAAGCCACCCTGTTTCAGGGCTGATGGTGGCTCCCACTGAAACACCAGAATAAGAGGAGACGGTCAAGGGTTGCGCCGTTGGTCAGGTTGCCAGCTCTGGAATGGGGGATTCCTGGAGATTTGGGGATGGAAACTGGGGACGGCAAAGTTTGGGGAGGGGAGGGCCCTCAGTAGGGTATCATTCCATACAGCAGGGGTGTCAAACGTGCGGCCCAGGGGCCAGATCAGGCCCCGGAGGGCTTCCATCAGGCCCGCAGTCGAACTGGCCAACTCCTCCTTCCAGTTCTGCTGCTGCAGCATCATAGCTTGCATCGCCAGATGCACTCAATCAATGTTCCCTCTAAGCTGTGGGGTCTTGTGAGCAAAACTTCTACTTTGTGAGCTACTGGCTTTAAAGTTGTGAGCAAACGATTTAGCTACTGCATAAATTAGCTTGCTCTGGAGCCCTCCTTCCTGACCTGAGACAAAAATGTGTGAGTCCGGAGGCTAGAAAACTGTGAGCTAGCTCGCACTAACTTGGCTTAGAGGGAATACTGCTCTCAATCACTCAGGCATTTCATGTTTTAACCTGGGTCCTAGACTCAGAACTCTGAGCATGAGAGTTCTGTGGCGAATGTCAATAAATCAAAAGTAGGTTTGCAGCTTACAGATACTCACCTGAACAGCATACTCAAGGTTGCAACAGCACAGACATTTGGATGCAATCATTCAGAGCAAGAGGTGTCAGTTATCAGACACTGTTAAATAAACAAAATATTGCAACAGAGTGCTGATGTTTTAAGCATGTATTTATTTTATTCCGGGTTCGCTTCAAAGTGCTGTTTCTTACCTTTAAAGCCCTATATGGTTAGGGTCCGGCATACCTGAGGGACCGCCTTTTCCCATATGTTCCCCCAAGGGCACTACGGTCGGGGACTCAACATTGACCCCAGGTCCCAAAGATATTAAATTTGCTGTTACCAAGGCCAGGGCGTTTTCGGTGGTGGCTCCTAACTGGTGGAATGAGCTCCTGGAGGAGATCCAGGACCTGCGGGACCTGGCACAGTTCCCCAGGGCCTGCAAGACGGAGCTCTTCCGCCAGGCTTTTGAGTAGGAGCCACCACCATCACTATACCATCACCGTACCACCACCACTAAATAGAGTAGATGTCATCGGGGAATAAGATGGCCCTGGGAGGAAGGGACTACTTGTCATGTGTGACCCCATCAGTTATTTGTGACATCTAGAGCACTTGTATTTTTTATGTGAATGATTGTTTTATTGCTTGTTTTATTCTGTTTTCACCTGTTTAATCTTGGCATATGTGCCTCATTTGTTAGCTACCCTGAGCCCATCCGGGGAGGGCGGGGTATACATTTAATAATGATGAATTAATTAATTAATTAAGAAAAATCCTTTGTGTTTGTGTCCTTTATAAAGTTTATATCTCCGCTACCTGGCAATACATTTTATGACACACGTGGCCCGGCCCAACAAGGTCTCATTTATGTCAGATCCGGCTCTCATAACAAACAAGTTCGACACCCCTGGCATAGAGTCCACCCTCCAAAGCCTCCATTTCCTCTAGCGTAACTGACCTCTGCCATCTAGAGATCAGTTGTAGTTGTGGGGAGACGTCAAGGCTCTACCTGGTGGTTCACAGAAAGAGGCTAAATACAAAGGGGGAAAACTGAACAGATGACGAGAGATGTCAACATTCAACACTTATTCAAGATACTAACATCCATGTCCTCTATTCATGCAAGAATTCCAAAGTCTAATACAGGTTTGTTCAGTCTGTAATCTTTTCCATTCCCATCCAATACACTTAAAGGAATAAAGTCCCTGTGTCGAAAAGCGGTGTCAATTTGTTGTTTTCAAAATATAGCAGTTAAGTCTTTCAAAGCAGTTCATTGTTTTCAGAACAGAGAAGAAGAAGAAGAAGAAGAAGAAGAAGAAGAAGAAGAAGAAGAAGAAGAAGAAGAAGAAGAAGAAGAAGAAGAAGAGGAGGAGGAGGAGGAGGAGG
>NW_015177193.1:16738-36105 GCF_001447785.1 Gekko japonicus
AAGGTTTTTAAAGGGGAGGGAAAAAAGAAGACAAGACTCACTGGGAAAAGCAACAATGCTAGGAACAGTGGAAGGCAGTAGGAAAGGGGGGGGGAGATTGGATTTATACCCCACCCATCACTTGGAGTCTCAGAGCGGCTTATAAACTCCTTTCCCTTCCCCTCCCCACAACAGACACCCTGTGAGGCAGGTGGGGCTGAGAGAGCTCTGACAGAAACTGCTCTTTTTCAAGGACAGCTCTTATCAGAGCTACGGCTTGCCCAAGGTCATCCAGCCAGGTGCAAGTGGAGGAGTGGGGAATCAAACCCGGTTCTCCCAGATTAGAGTCCGCGCACTTCACCACTACACCAAACTGGGTCTCAGAGAAGTCTTTCAAGCAACACAGTTTCCAAGTGCGTGCATGGAGTAGGGTTGTCAGCCTCCAGGTGGGGCCTGGGGTCCTCCCTCTTTTACAACTGATCTCCAGCTGACAGACATCAGCTCCCCTGTAGAAAATGGCTGCTTGGAAGGGTGGACTCACTGGCATTGTGCCATGCTGAGGCCCCTCCCCTCCCCAAACCCCGCCCTCTCCCGAATCCACCCCCAAAGTCTCCAGGTACTTTCCAACCCAGACCTGGCAACCCTAGCACGGAGACTGTAGAAAGGACACTGCCACTCCGATATGAATATCACTGAAAAGTACTGGGTTCGACGCATGGAGAACTCAAACTATGACATGCGTTCAGACGCGTTTATTGTACTTCACAACAAGACAAGGAAAAACGGCCCAACTATATACACTCCACCCGGCACACCTCTGTCCCCACTGGAGGGTTTGAATTTCCCACCAAGGGTGCTATTGGTGGACTCTAGGTGGACTAGGATCCAAGGTCCCCTTTGTGTTTGGGGACCAAGCTTCTGCTTAGCTGCGGACCCCTGGTGGCGGTCCGCATACATAACACCCCCAAATTCTTGCAAGCACAATTCTCCCATAAACCGCACTATCTGAACTAACTGCAGTTCCCGGGTTGCCTTCAAGAGCAATCTTCTGGAAGCTGCATCCTACTGGACTGAGCCACTGGCACTGGTGTGCTTTTTCGAGTGGAAAGATCCGTACATCAATGCATGAGGCCCTGGTCCACCAATGGGGGAGGCTCTTGCATTGATTCAATTCTTCTTCGTTGGGGGGGGAAGGGGCATGGCTCAGTGGTTGAGCATCTGCTTAGCATGCAGAAGGTCCCAGGTTCAATCCCTGGCAACTCCAGTTAAAAAGGATCAAGTAATACATGACGTGAAGGACCTCAGCCTGAGACCCCGGAGAGCAACTGCCAGTCTGGGTAGACAATACTGACCTTGATGGTCTGATTTAGTATAATCAGGGGTCATTTCCTGCAGGAGCGCACAGGAGCGGAGTTCCGGCAGTAAAGAGCCCTGGGGCGGGCACATGCAACAAGCCCCACCCCCTGCTCCCAGCAGCCCTCAGTCAGAGCAAGAAGCAGCCAGCTAAGTTGCAGAGCTCCCCCCGGTCCAAAACAGTCCAGTGGCACCTTTAAGACCAAGTTTATTCTGGTACAAGCTCTCCCTCCTCAGCGGAGAGCGCCGCTGGAAGATTGGGTGGGCAGGGGGACGTCCCCAATGTGATGTCATCACTTCGGGGATGCCCCGCCCCCTTCAGGAATGCTCCCCAAAGTCCCCTGCTGGGGGTGAAGATGGGACTTGGCAACCCTTTCCCCTCCCCACAACAGAACCCTGTGAGGCAGGTGGGGCTGAGAGAGCTCTCTCAGGAACTGCCTTTTCAAGGACAGCTCTTGTCAGAACTGTGCCTTGCCCAAGGTCACCTGGCAGCTGCAAGTGGAGGAGTGGGGGATCAAACCTGGTTCTCCCAGATTAGAGTCCGCGCACTTTACCACTACACCAAACAGGCTGGTAACCCTATTTCCATATTTCAAACCTTGTGGGGGAAGCTAGCCCCAAAGGAAGTTGGAGATCACTCCAAGGAAAGGAACTAAAAGCTATGTTTTTTTGCGAGGGGAACTTCACAGAGCAACAATTTCCTTGCAAGCTCCCACAGGTCTGTTTTCAAAGGAGTCCAGCAATATTCGGGGGGGGGGAGAGAAAACCCATACATTTCCCCTCCTCTTCTTTCGAAAGAGCAAAATCTTCCATGTGGCACAAGCCCGCACTTTAAAAATTACCACCGTAATCCTTTGATGCAAACCGCTCAGGTACAAAAGGGCACATATTAAAATTAAACGCCGCTTTAATTTGATCCCCGTGGAAATATTTCTTCTGTAAAATCCGGCAAAATATTTCATTTTCTCCGAAGCGAGGGACATCGACGGGGCTGGCAAGATTTACATTCTTATGCTAATAGGTGGAAATTCGGGAAACTGGGACAGTGCTTTCTAGCTGATAAGTTCTGCAAAGTGATCGGTATCTGCTTTCCACAGCCCGGGGAACAAAGCGTGGAAAGGCGATTTGCAGGAGATTACTGCTCACACAAGGGAAGACTAATAAACAGGACAGGACCTGTAGGAATGTGAGACACCGTCGGCCTCCTTTCAAGCTGGGGGCTCCTTATTCATTGTGCGTAGGGATCCATGGGAAAAGATGTACAGTGAGATGGACAAGGAAACAGCAAAATGGAGGCCCTGGAAGCACAGGTGGGTATTCCAAATTGGGTTGCCACTTTATCTGGAATACCTACCTGGGTTGGGAATTACCTGGAAATTTGGGGGGTGGAACCTGAAGTCCAAGTCTTATGAGGAAAGGCTGAAAGAGTTGGGTCTGTTTAGCCTGGGAAAGAGAAGGCTTAGAGAAGACATGACTGCAGTCTTCAAGTATCTGAAGGGCTGTAATGTAGAAAATGGAGCAGATCTATTCTTTCTTGCTCTGGACTGCAAGACTAGATCTAATGGGTGGGAATGACAAGGAAGTCGATACTGGCTAAATATCAGGAGGAACTTCCTAACTTTAAGAGTGGTTGAGCAGTGGAACAGACTGCCTCTGGAGGTGGTGGATGGTCCTTCCCTGGACGTTTTCAAATGGAGGCTGGACAACCATCTTCCGGGTATGTTGTAGGTATGTAGGGCTCTCTTTCGGCTGTGCTCCTGCAGAGTGCACGGGGTTGGACTAGATGACCTCCAAGGTCCCTTCCAACTCTAACATTCTATGATTCTAAGTGGTGCTTGGGGAGGAGAGGGACTTCAGCATGCGACAATGCCATAGAGTCCACCCTTTAAAGCAGCCATTTCTCCATGGGAACTGGTTTCTCTCATCTGGAGATCACTTGTAAACCAGGACATCTCCTGGAGGTAGCTTGTACAGTCCCCTCGGGCCACTGGTGGGGGATGGGGGATAGAATTGCCAGACCCAGGTTGGGAAACTCCTGGAGATTCAGGGATGGAGTCTGGGGAAGACAGGGACCTCAATGGGGTACAATGCCCTAGAGCCCACCTTCCAAAGCATCTATTTTTCTCCTCACTGGAACTGATCTCTGTTGTCTGGAGATGAGCTGTGATTCCAGGGGATCCTCAGGTCCCTCCCGGAGGCTGGCATCCCTGCCTGGAGATTGGAACCCCCAATTCCAGAAGAAGCAGGAGCAGGATACTCTCCAGGGACAATGATCGTGGACCTGTCTATAGAGAACACACACACCCCAACAGCAGTAGTGTAATGCCTTCTGTTGGGTGTGTCATGTGCCACCAAGCTGCTTTCCAGTCACCATGACCCTGTGAATTGACGGCCTCCAAAAGGTCCCATCATTGACCGGCTTGCCCAGGTCTTGCAAAGTAAGGGCTGTGGCTTCCTGTATGGACTCACTCCATCTCACATCGGGTCTTCCCAGTTTGGAGTAGAGCTCGGACTCTAATCTGGGAGAACCGGGTGTGATTCCCCACTCCTCCACTTGCAACTGCTGGATGACCTTAGGCAAGCCATCGTTCTCTCAGAGCTCTCTCAGCCCCACCTACCTCATGGGGTGTCTGTTGTGGGGAGGGGAAGGGAAAGGAGTTTGTTAGCCGCTCTGAGACTCCAAGTGATGGGTGGGGTATAAATCCAATCTCCCCCCCCCCTTTCCTACTGCCTTCCACTGTTCCTAGCATTGTTGCTTTTCCCAGTGAGTCTTGTCTTCTTTTTCCCCTCCCCTTTAAAAACCTTTTTATTCAGGACTAAGGTAAAGGTAAAGGTTTTCCTTGCTCGAAAGCCAGTCGAATCCGACTCTAGGGTTGCGGTGCTCATTTCCGTTTCCATACCGAAGAGCCAGCGCTGTCCGAAGACGTTTCCGTGGTCATGTGGCCGGCATGACTAAACACCAAGGCGCTCGGAACACTGTTACCTTCCCACCAAAGTGGTACCTATTTATCTACTTGCAATTTCTTGCTTTCGAACTGCTCGGTTAATAGAGGCACAATATCGAAGTCACAAGTAATTTCCACCAATTTCACCCTTCCTGCTGCAAACCCCCTTCAGGAAGCGGGTCGCCAACCTCCAGGCAAGGACTGGAGATCTCCTGGAATTACAGCTGGTCTCCAGGTCACAACGATTCATTCCTCTGGAGGAAATGGCTGCTTTGGAGGGTGGACTGTGTGGCATCACACTCCACAAAGGTACCCCAAACTCCACCACCCCCAGGCTCAAGTCTCCAGGAATTTCCCAACCTGGAGTTGGCAACCCAAAGAGGGGGAGATGGGACATTTCCCGATCACATGGTCCCCCGAGTCTCCGTGCTTCGGCTGTTAGCTGGCGATCACACGGCGATGCTGCAGCGTGGGAAAGAAACGATGTGATCACACAAGCATTTCGCGTTTGTGCGCATGCGCAGTTCCATGGAGCAGCACTGCTTTCAGTTTCATGTTTGTGTGCATGCGCTTACGAAAAACATCCGGTTTGCAACGAGACGTGGACGGGCACCAGATGCCATGGGATACTAGCGCTCCCGCGATCAGACGCCCGCCTGTGCCGCGTGTTTCCCGGATACTAGTGCACTTTCCTTGGTACTTTTAAACTCCACATCTTCGGTGGGATGCTATGGGTTGGTCACGGGTGCGCTACGCTCCCCAGATGTTGCAGTGTGATCGTGCCCCGAAAACCTGCCCGACATTCGTGCCTTTCGCGTGGCAAATTCTCCATGTGACCAGGGCCTTAGTTGGTTTTCAAGGTGCCACTAGACTCAAACTTTGTTCTGCTGCTTCAGACCAAAACAGGTACCCACCTGAACCTATCTTTATCGAAAACACAGTGAGTTGTAGTTTTTAATGCATTAGATGGTGCGCTGCTGGGGGCACATTACAGAGGCACAAATACCTGCCCTTTGGGCTCATGTTCTGCTTGCCAGTTGTGGAGGAGGAGGAGGAGGAGATTGGATTTATACCCTGCCCTTCACTACCCAAAGGTGTCTCAGAGTGGCTTACAAACTCCTTTCCCTTCCCCTCCCCACAACAGACATCCTGTGAGGTGGGTGGGGCTGAGAGAGATCTGACAGAAACTGCTCGTTTTCGAGAACAGCTCTTATCAGAACTACGGCTTGCCCAAGGTCATCCAGCCAGGTGCAAGTGGAGGAGTGGGGAATCAAACCTGGTTCTCCCAGATTAGAGTCCGCGCACTTAACCACTACACCAAACTGAGCATGGATCCAGTTTTTTGACAAGCTGTTCAGGCTTTCATGGGCAGCTCAAGTTCATGGGGTTACTTTTTGACCCATTTAAGCAGCACAGTGCGATCTGCAGCATCTAATGCTCTCACAGTCTTGATTTCCCCTTCCCCCACAGAACTTAGATGGCTGAGCAAATTAATCTGTCAGCCATTGATTAAAATTAAAACTCTTTCTATGTATATACATATATGCCATAGTCCCACTGTACACTGCATCGGTCAGGCCACACTAGGAGAATTGTGTGCAGTTCTGGAGGCCTCACTTCAAAAAGGATGTTGGCAGAATGGAGCGGGTGCAGAGGAGAGCGACGAGGAGGATCGGGGGCCTGGAGACCAAGCCCTGTGAGGACAGGCCGAGGGACTGTTGGGAATGTTCAGTCTGGAGAAGAGGAGGCGGAGGGGATGATTGCTCTCTCTAAGTATTTGAAGGGTTGTCGCTTAGGCTGTAGTCACACACACTAAATAATCCACTTTCAGTGCACTTTCCTGTGATCTGGCAAACTCCAGTTGGAAAGTGCAACAAAAGTGGATAATTTAGGGCAGGGGTGTCAAACATAAGGCCCGGGGGCCGGAACTGGCCCATCCAGGGCACTCATGCAGGCCGTGAGCAACTAGTGCAAGGGAGGGAACAGGAGACTGCTCAGAGTGGGGGGGAGTGAGCAGAGCCACTCCGATCGTGGCTCCAGCATGGCCATCGTGGCCCCAGCATGGCGGAACAATCTCATCTGCAGCAGTCAAGCAGCGTGGGAGTATCTGCCCAGTGCTGCACTGCTGGCTCTCCAGTCCGCTCATATGGTTTTTGGTTTTTTTACCGCCCCTCCCCACCCATGAGTCCGTGCAGTAAGTTTACACCAACATGGAGCTTACCAGCTGCTGTCCTTTATGCAGTTCATATCTCCAGGACCTGGCATTACATTTTATGGCACACATGGCTCGACCTGGCAAACTGACATTCATGTCAGATCCGGCCCTCATAACAAATGAGTTCGACAACCCTGATTTAGTGTGTGTGACCACAGCCTTAGAGGAGGGCAGTGAGCTGTTCCTGCTGGCAGCAGAGGAGAGGACTCACAAGAATGGGTTTAAATTAAGGGTGGGAAGCTGCTGGCTGGATCTTAGGGAAAGCTTTTTTACAGTAAGAGTTGTGCAATGGTGGAATCGGCTGCCTGGGGAGGTGGTGAGCTCCCTCTCACTGGCAGTCTTTAAGCAAACCCTTGTCAGGGATGCTCTGTGTCAGGTAGCCCTGTCATAGGTCCGGTATGTGGAGAGATGCTCTTCCGTTTTCTGTCTCAGCGATCCCTGGCTCACCAACTGTTTGCTATCTTTTGCTTGACCTTGTAGATGTTCCAGCTGCAGTTTTACTCGGCGGGGAAAGTTAACGGCTTTTGCTTTGCCTGCTTGGTTTGCCTGCGCACACAAGATGTATGCATTGGCTCATGCTTACCGGGGGGATGTTTGATTCTAGTATAAGTCAGAGGCCCTAGTATTGGCGGCCATTCCTGACACAAGCTGTACACGTCTCTCTAGTACTGGATTTACCAATAAACAGCTATCTTCTCATGAAGCCCTGTGTTGCGTAACCTAAGAACCCTGACACTCTATGTTGATCCTGCATTGATGGACTACATGGCCTTTATGGCCCCTTCCAACTCTGTTTGATTCTATGTATATTAGGGTTACCAAATGTCTATGTATATTAGGGCTACCAGAGGACATGTTCTCTTTTTGTGTGTGTCTGTCCTTCTTTAGGTTCTTTAAAAAAAAAAAAAACTGATGAAAATGTCCTCTATTTGGGTTGGAAGCATAGGGATATTCCTAGTTAGTAGCACTTATCACAGTTTAAATAGTGAGAGGTATTTAAAATGAGATTTGTCATAGAGATCACTTGTTTGAAGTAGTCAGTCGGGAAATATGTCACAGAATCATGGAGTTGGAAGCAGTGTTAGTGTGAGTTGGTGCGAGCTAGCCCACAGTTTTTTTTAGCCTCTGGCTCACACGTTTTTGTCCCAGCTCAGGAAGGATGGGACTCCAGAGCAAACTAATTTATGCAGCAGCCAAATCGCCCGCTCACAACTTTAATGCCAGGAGCTCACAAGGTAGGATTTTTCGCTCATGAAACTCCACACAGCTTAGAGGGAGCACATGAAGCGGCCTTATATTTATTTGTTTGTTTGTTTTATATCCTGCTCTCCCTGCCAAGGCAGGCTCAGGGAGGCTTACAGGATAAATATATGTCCCAGATTCAATCCCCAGCATCTCCAGTTAAAAGGAAGACGAAGAAGAGGAGGAGGAGGAGGAGGAAGAGGAGGAGGAGGAGATTGGATTTCTACCCCGCCCTTCACTCAGAGTGGCTTACCAACTCCTTTTCTTCCCCTCACCACAACAGAAACCCTGTGGGGTAGGTGGGGCTGAGAGAGCTCTTACAGAAACTGCTCTTTTTTCAAGAACAGCTCTTATCAGAGCTACGGCTTGCCCAAGGTCGTCCAGCAAGTTGCAAGTGGAGGAGTGGGGAATCAAACCCAGTTCTCCCAGATTAGAGTCCCCGCACTTAACCACTACACCAAACTGGGAAGACCCAATGTGAGACAGAGCAAGTCCATACAGGAAGCCACAGCCCTTACTTTGCAAGACCTGTCATACTGTCCCATCGCCGTCCTCATTCAAATGCCTGGCGGCCCATGTCTGCCTTACATGTCCTGCAGGAAGGTAGTCATTTCTACAGGGCATGGATGTTTTCCATCAGAAAGTTCCACCAGGCGGGACGGACGGATCTCTCTTGGGCCGGGGACCATCAGGACCTGAGTGTAATGCTGTACTGGGGGCATACTGAGAGAGGTGGTCTCACCCAGAAGGTATGTAGGTCCTTGACATAGTTATTCTAGATAGGTAATTCATCAGGATAAACTGCAAACCTGCCTAGCACACCCATGCCCTTACAGTTAGGAGCCATCTTGATGCAGGGGAAGTACATATGATCAATCATTTATCGAATATCCTGAATTACCAGCAAATCTCATTGTTGCGATAGATAAGCCAGCCTGCTCTTCTTTTGACATTATCGGTGTTTTACAGCTGTCCCCGGGATGACGGAAAAGGCCTTCAGGAGAGAGAGAGGGCTACTAAATAAAAGACTTTGCTTAATGGCTTATAAGAAATGTGGACTTTATTTACTGTCACTTGGTGCGGGCTTCATGGTTCAATTGGTAGGAGACAATTGCACCTTCTACGAGGGAAAGGTATTAAAGAGAGTGCCATGCGATCATAATGTGCTTTAGAAAAAGTTTTTCTAGTATATAAAAGACAGAGCCTTAAAGACGAGTCGTCACCAGGCTGAGCGTAGAAGAAGAGAAGATATTGGATTTATACCCCACCCTTCACTATCCGAAGGAGTCTCAGAATGGCTTACAATCCCTTTCCCTTCCCCTCCCTGCAACAGACGTCCTGTGAGGTAGGAGGGGTGGAGAGAGTGCTTTCGAGAACTGCCCTTGAGAGAACAGCTCCGAAAGAACTTGTGACTGACCCAAGGTCGCTCCAGCAGCTGCATGTGGAGGAGTGGGGGAATCGAACCCGGTTCTCCCAGATTAGAGTCCGCGCTCTTAAACACTACACCAAACTGCCCTTGATCCACATTTCTTTCCCATTGATTCATATTTCCTTCCCATGTTCTTCCAACTACAATTTACAAAAGAGGCCACTTGATAAAACATCACTTTCTACATTTCCCAACCCAGGTAAGGGTCCACAGCTCAGTAGCAGGTTCAGCCTCTTGCATTCCACGATAGTAGCAGGTGAAGGGAAAGAAGGGAACATGGGGGAGGTGTCAACGGCAGGATGTTGCCACCTCCAGGAGAACCAGGAAGTGGTATTGTGTCTTTCTAGGAATTGTCAGAAACTCTATGGTAAAACTCCTTGCAGGTCCCCACTTTAAAAAAACCCCAAAACAAACGAAATGGTACATATTGTATACAGTTCAGTGCTTCTTGCTCAGAATCTGATTTCTGTTCATTATTTAACTTACATGCTGCCAGGGATGCCTACCTTTAGCTGGCAATCCCTGGGAGTACTGAGAGGTCGAGACTTCCTTGAAGTCACTTCCTGTTTTGAAATGGCACGTGATTTCATGACATGCTAGGAATTTCAAAATCTAAGTGGTAGACCCCTGGAAAGTCACTTCCCGTTCTGAACATCATGACTCTCTAGCAATTTCAAAAATCCCTACAGTTCTACCACAGATATATATTTTAAGATTCCTGGAGCATCACGGGGTCACTTCCTGTTCTGAAACAGGAAGTGACTTCCTGGTGCTTTTTTCACACTGCTCCAATGAGTGAGGGCGTGGGGGGCAGAAAGCATCACTGAGGGTCCCCCACCATTATTTGGTAAACGGCAAGCATAATTCTGCCTTGGAGTATTGCACTGCACAGAAAAGGGGAACCCTCCAAGCGCAGAGGCAGTGAGCCTTTGCAAACCAGTTGCTACGGCCCACCTTACGGGCTTCCTCAGGCCACCCGTCTGATCAGTGTTAGGGCTCTTTAACTTGGAGAAACGACAACTGAGGGGAGACGTGGTAGAGGTTTATAAAATTATACACGGGACAGAGAAGGTAAAGAAGTCCTTTTCTCCCTTTCTCACAATACAAGAACTCATGGGCACTCCATGAAATTGCTGAGCAGTAGGATTAGAACAGATAAAAGGAAGTCCTTCTTCACCCAAAGAGTAATGAGCATGTGGGATTCACTGCTGCAGGAAGTGCAGCTTCTAGAGGTGGTTGGATAAATGTATGGAGCAGAGGTCCATCCGTGGTTATAAGGCACAAGTGATAGATGGAAAACTCTGTCTGGGGCAGTGATGCTCTGTATTCTTGGCGCTTGGGGGAAACAGTGGGAGGGCGTCTGGAGTTCTGGCCCTGCTGGTGGGCCTTCTGATGGCACCTGGGTTTTTTTGGCCACGGTGTGACCAGTGTTTCCTCTAAGCTGAGTTAGTGTTAGCTAGCTCACAGTGTTTTGGCCTCTGGCTCACACATTTTTGTCTCAGCTCAGGAAGGACGGCTCCAGAGTCAACTCATTTATGCAGCAGCCAAATCGCTCGCTCACAACTTTAATGCCGGCAGCTCACAAAGTAGAATTTTTGCTCACAAGGCTCCACGGCTTAGAGGGAACATTGACTGTAGGTATTGTAGTCATAGTGTATGATATTGCAGTTATATTGTAGTAATCATAGAGTCATAGACACGTTCTGTGTGCTTCTCTTGGGGTGGGTGGGGGTCCCCTAATAAATCTCCAGCTGCATCTTCATCCTCCGTAGCGATTTTATGAAAAGGCATAAAAACAGTACACCCTAATATTTCCAAATCATGGCTATTTGGATTTTTTTTTTTAAAGGAAGCCTACTCCACAAATTAGTCTGAAAGCATCGGAGGCATTCGAGAGATGAAATTCATTAAGTTCCCTATCTTTGGAAGTATTTTTAGAAGGCAGCCATCTAATTAGTTCATTGTTTAATGAAGGATATCCAAAGCGATTTGCTCCGTCTTCCATCTTGTCCCTTGCATCTGCCGACAGTTAAATAGCGGCAGGATGCTTCCACTCTGTTGTCCCGGTTCTCCTGGAGAACAAGTAGGGGAGGTTGATCAGCTAGTCATCTCGCAATGTTTTGGACCATTGTGGGGAACTGATCGCATGGACGTTCTGAACAGGTAATGGTTCCAAATCTATAGGAGACCCCCTAATTGGTTTGGGAAGTAATTTGTGCAAATCTGTGCACCTCGAGATATCTTTTTTATGGTAAAGAGGACTGCAGACCAAGGGTTTCAGGTGGGTAGGCATGTTGGTCTGCCATAGAAGAGCAAGACTGGAGTCTAAGAGCATAAGAACATAAGAGAAGCCAATGTTGGATCAGGACAATGGCCCATCTAGTCCAGCACTCTGTCACACAGTGGCCAAAAATACCTGGTGCCATCAGGAGGTCCAGCAGTGGGGCCAGGACACTAGAAGCCCTCCCACTGTTGCCCCCCCCCCAAGCACCAAGAATACAGAGCATCACTTGCCCCAGACCGAGAGTTCCTATCTATACCTTGTGGCTAATAGCCACTGATGGACCTCTGCTCCATATGCTTATCTAATTCCCTCTTGAAGCCATCCGTGCTTGTAGCTGTGTTAATCACTCTTTAGGTGAAGAAGTACTTCCTTTTATCCGTTCTAACCCAACTGCTCAGCAATTTCATTGAGTACCACCTTAAAGCCCAACAAGCTAAACATGAGCCTGCAGTGTGATGTGACTGCGAAGAAAGCTAATGCAATCTTAGGATGCATTAACAGAAGCATTGTGTCTAGATCAAGGGAGGTGGTAGTTCCGCTCTATTCTGCTATGGTCAGGCCTCACCTGGAGTACTGTGTCCAGTTTTGGGCACCACATTTTAGGAAGGTTGTTTGACAAGCTCGAGCGTGTCCAGAAGAGAGCAACCAGGATGCTGAGAGTGTTACAAACTCCTTTCCCTTCCCTCCCCACAACAGACACCCTGTGAGGTAGGTGGGGCTGAGAGAGCTCTGACAGTAACTGCCCTTTTTCAAGAACAGCTCTTATCAGAGCTACGGCTTGCCCAAGGTCATCAAGCCAGGTGCAAGTGGAGGAGTGGGAAATCAAACCCGATTCACCCAGATTAGAGTTCGCGCACTTAACCACTACACCAAACTGGCCACAGCAAGCCACAGCAAGCAGAAAGCAGGGGGTGAAATGGGGGGAGCAGAAAGCAGGAGTTTAAATGGTTCCAAGTCATTTAAACCAAACAGCTAAGCTCTGAGCCATTGAAACCCCTGCTATTCTGCTCTTTATGCACCACCACGAATGGCATCAAAATTCATGGATGTTCGTGGGGGCTCTTCAGTTCGCAAACATTGCTTCGTGATGAATTTTAGTTCATCAGCAAGTCCGTTTCCATCCTTAGCAACCACAATAACAGACACAACTTAAGGAATGCAGCTTTGACTCAGTTGTGTTTAAAAGTGATTATGTTAGTCCCAGTTTTGCTTTCTGCAGAGAGGAGAGATGAAACAGCCTATTGAACTTAGCTCTCTGGGAGCCATATTGTCCGTTCAACATGGCGACAGCTCCTTGGAGAAATGGGGTCTTTTCCAAGACTGATCCACGTGAGTTCCTTTACCTGGGGACACCAGGAATCAAAACGGAAACCATCTACACGCAGATCGTTTTGGAGGGCAGCCAAGAACGTTTTGATCCTTCAGGAGATTCTACTGCAGACCTAAGAGCGGCAGTCCTTGAACAGAGAAGCTTCAAGGGGAGATCATAACGTGAGATTGCTGAACTTGAGTTCATTCACAAGATCAGAGCAATGCCCCCCCCAAGGGCTGAATAAGGAGATTGTATTCTTATCTCGCTACAGATGCTAATTTTCTGCCTTCAGCATTTCCCCTCTGCTTCAGCCAAGCAGATTGCTGTGCCCATCAAAACTCTGCATCCTGAATTCCTTTCCTGCAACACCCCTCCGATCTTCTGAAAGGGATGTAAGGGCTCATAGATCTCCATCCCTACCTGTATCTGATGAAGGGAGCTTTGACTCTCGAAAGCTGGTGCTCCCAAAACATCTTGTTGGTCTCTGAGATGCTTCTGGACTCCAGTCTAGTTCATCATAAGAACATAAGAGAAGCCAGTGTTGGATCAGGCCAATGGGCCATCCAGTCCAACACTCTGTGTCACACAGTGGCCAAAAATACTAAGGGCCATCAGGAGGTCCAGCAGTGGGGCCAGGACACTAGAAGCCCTCCCACTGTTGACCCCCCCCCAAGCGCCAAGAAGACAGAGCATCCCTTGCCCCAGACTAAGAGTTCCTAAGAACATAAGAGAAGCAATGTTGGATCAGGCCAATGGCCCATTCCAGTCCAACACTCTGGGTCACACAGTGGCCAAAAATACCAGGGGCCATCAGGAGGTCCAGCATTGGGGCCAGGACACTAGAAGCCCTCCCACTGTTGCCCCCCCCCCAAGCACCAAGAATACAGAGCATCACTTGCCCCAGACTGAGAGTGCCTATCTACACCTTGTGGCTAATAGCCACTGATGGACCTCTGCTCCATATGTTGATCCAATCACGCACTTCTTCTCCTTTCTTGCAACTCTAAGTGCCTCTGACAGCATTAGCGCTGCAAGGGTGTGGATGAGCTAGGTGGGCTGAGATTGGCTGCTGAAGACTTGTTTACTGCTTCAGAGCTACAAGGGGTTGGCACATTTTCAGTTGTAGGCTGTGACTCCTGATCAGCCAGTAACCTGATCTCTTGTTGTTCTCCTTCTGGCTCCAAGCCTGCTGCAGCCAGCTGTTAAGTTTCCGGCTGAGGGCTAGCAGGTAGCTCTTCATCTGAAAAGTCTGAGCCATCACTCAGCACAGACTGACTTCCAACAACTGATCTTTTTAATCTGTAGACCAGTTGTGATTCCAGGAGATCTCCAGCCACCACCTGAAGACTGGCAACCCAACTTGCAAAACTTGTGTTCTGCCACACACCCACAACTTGCTGGAAGGCTCATGGTGGTATTGGGCTTAGCACCACCCCTTTCACCATGGGGCAAGCACAGAGTCTTCTTGCACACTGATTTCAGTTGCAGTGGCTCATTCTGATTTAATTCCTCCAAGAGCTGCTGACTCAACCCTTATCTGCAGGCTGCCTCCCAACAAAGAAAATCTCTCTCTCTTTTTTCTGTCTGGCAGGTCAGTAAAAAAACCCAACAGATCATTCTGTGTATTTTATGGACAACTTCATTAACAAGAAACAGCAAGGGCTGAAATTCAAAGCCGTAAAACCGACGTGGGGCTGTAATGTAAGTCGAGTAATTAGTCCATTGAAACTTTCTTAAAATGCAGTATCTCCATTTTCCAAAGTGCTCAAATGCCTTTTTGAGGGCGGTTTTGGAAAGCTTACATTTCCTGGATGTTGATGTGAAATTATATATAATCAGAAAACTGAGCCTTTTACCAACGATACTTTTGTACCGAGCTGCTGCCAAGACCAGCCTTAACTGGGGGTGGTGAATCAGCATGGCCCTTCTGATTTACACCAGCTAAGGATCTGGCCCATGGGGTGGGGGGGAAAGAAAACACACATTTACGGCTCTCAGAGCCCGTGGGGAAAACCAGGAATGAATTACAGTGTTTACTCAAATTAAAGGCTTGTCCCTACCTCCAGATATGCCATCAAAATAAAAGGGGGTTCATCTTATATTACGCATAAAGGTAAAGGTAAAGGTTCCCTTGGTTGAAAGCCAGTCGAATCCAACTCTAGGGTTGCTGTGCTCATCTCTGTTTCAAAGCCGAAGAGCCAGCGCTGTCCGAAGACATCTCCGTGGTCATGTGGCCGGCATGACTAAACACCAAGATGCACAGAACGCTGTTACCTTCCCACCGAAGTGGTACCTATTTATCTACTTGCAATTTCTTGCTTTCGAACTGTTAGGTTGGCAGGAGCTGGAACTAGAGACGGGAGCTCACTCCGTCATGCGGCACATTCGGGTCTCGAACTGCTGAACTACTGACCTTCCACAGCCTACAGTTCGGCGTCTTAACCACTTGAGCCACCGCAGCATACAGCTTAGTTATGTCCTATAACAAACATATTTTTTGGTATAACAGTTTAAGGGGGGTGTCTTACATTCAGAACTGTACCTCTTTGTCTGCTTTGGAATGTAAGATGAAAAAGGCACAGAGACACGTGAGATGTACAGGAGAGGCCGCAGCTCGGAAGAAGAGGAAGAGTTGGGTTTATACCCCGCCCTTCACTTGGAGTCTCAGAGTGGTTCATAATCTCCTTCCTCTCCACACAACAGACACACAACAGAGAGCCAGTTTGGTGTAGTGGTTAAGTGTGCGGACTCTAATCTGGGAGAACCGGGTTTGATTCCCCACTCCTCCACTTGCACCTGGCTGGATGACTTTGAGCAAGCCTTAGTTCTGATAAGAGCTGTCCTTGAAAAAAGAGCAGTTTCTGTCAAGAGCTCTCTCAGCCCCGCCTACCTCACAGGGTGTCTGTGGTGGGGAAGGGAAAGGAGTTTGTAAGCCGCTCTGAGACACCTTTGGGTAGCGAAGGGCGGGGTATAAATCCAATCACCTCTTCTTCTTCTCTTCTAGGTGGGGTTGAGAGAGCTCTCAGAGAACTGCTCTTGAGCGAACAGCTCTGAGAGAACTGTGACTGGCCCAAGGTCACCCAGATGGCTGCATCTGGAGGAGGAGTGGAGCACCAAACCTGGTTCTTCAGATTAGAGTCTGCAACTCTTAACCACTTGGCATGCAGGAGGTCCCAGGTTCATCTCTGGTGAAATAAAAGAGCCAGGCAGTAGTTGATGTGAAAGATCTCCACCTGAGAACCCTGGAGAGCCACTGCCAGTCTGAGTAGACAATACTGACCTTGATGGACTCAGGGTCTGATTCAGTAGAAGGCGGCATCCTGCGTTGGGGAGGGGTTGTGGCTCAGTGGTAGAGCATCTTGGCATGCAGAAAGTCCCAGGTTCAATCTCTGGCACTTTTTAGACCAGGCAGTAGATGATGTGAAATACCTCTACCTGAGATCCTGGAGAGCTGTTGCAGAATACTGACCTTGAAGGACCAAAGGTCTGCATGAGGCCACCAGTGTTCCCTCTAAGCTGAGTCAGTGTGAGCTAGCTCACAGTTTTTTAGCCTCCAGCTCACCCGTTTTTGTCTCAGCTCAGGAAGGATGGCTCCAGAGCAAACCAAATCACTTGCTCACAACTTTAATGCCAAATCTCTTGCTCACAACTTTAATGCCAGCAGCTCACAAAGTAGAATTTTTGCTCACAAGACTCCACAGCTTAGTCGGGGGACTGTAAAAGGGATGTATGGTGCTTGGCTAGTTGTCAAACTGATAGTATATTAATTGTGATGTATAGGAACCTAGAACTTGTAAGTATGTGTTGTATGAGATCTTTTTGCATTATAAAAACCATAAAAAGATTTATTTTTAAAAAAAGACTCCACAGCTTAGAGGGAACATTGGAGGCCACATGTGTATGATTTACCGACTCTTAATGCTGGCCGGGAGTTTAGTGGTCTGGCCATGAAAACCAAGGTACTTGATCACCTGCGGGTTTGCCCTCTCTTGATAAAATCTTCTTTGGACCCTACGGTCCTTAATAACTACCGCCCAATATCTAACTTACCACTTCTGAGGAAGGTCATCGAGAGGGCAGTGGCGACACAGCTCCAGACTTTCTCGGAGGATGCTAAGATCCTGGACCCCTTCCGGTCCTGCTTTCGCCCAGCCCATGGGACGGAGACAGTGTTGGTCGCCTTGGTGGATGACCTCCGGAGACACCTGGATTGAGGCGGAGAGGCGCTGCCAATACTTCTTGATCTGTCGGCAGCGTTCGACATGGTTGACCACGATGTGTTAGCCCACCGCCTCGCTGACGCTGGGGTACGGGGGCTTGCCTTGCAATGGCTGGCCTCCTTCCTTCAAGATCGGGGACAGAGGGTGGCACTTGGGGGACAGTCGACCCGGCGACACCCGCTGGAATGTGGGGTGCTGCAGAGACCAATTATCTCTCCTATGTTATTTAATATCTACATGTGCCCCCTTGCCCAGAGAGTGGGATACAAATCCTAAAAAATTAATAAGAACCTCATGTTCTTCTTACAGGTAGTGATCTTGTGAGCTGAACATTCAACCTACCATTCAGCTGTATCCGAACAGCTTGACAGTTTCTGATTGTGGAGATAAAAAGAGACAGAACACAGCACATCTGTGGTTGCATAGGGGTCTTTCGCAGTTGCTGCCCCTGTGTTCACCACCAGTGCCTCCACCTTCAAAAGCACATTATTAAAAGAAAAAGGGAAAGGCCATTTTAAATAGCTTTTAAAATTATTATTGTTATTTTTTAAATTAAAATAGGGATGCAGAAAAAAGGGGGAAAGGGAAATGTAGATATAATAATAATCTATAAGTTATTCATAACAAGGACAATCAACGTCTGAGTAAATATAGAGCATTCAACAGAAACATTTAAAATACATAGTTTTCAGAAGGTTTTTACATACTGTATACGTTTATGTATACCACTCTAATGGCAGAAAGTGAAGAGGACCTAAAAAACTTCTTGCTTAGGGTAAAAGAGGAGAGCGCAAAAGTGGGCTTGAAGCTCAACATCAAAAAAACTAAGATCATGGCATCCGGCCCCATCCCTCCTTGGCAAATAGAAGGGGAAGTCGTGGAAGTAGTGACAGACTTCACGTTCCTGGGATAAAAACAATTTTAATGATCTGGAATATAGTATTATTTCAGAGAACACCTATATTTACACTGTTGGCCGTTTTGAGTGGAGACTTACTACTTTTTTGCCTCTGTGCCATTGGACAGTATAACTGACAAGAAGATCAAATCAGTCAATCCTAAAAGAAATCAACCCTGACTGTTCCCTGGAAGGCCAGATACTGAAACTGAAGCTCAAATACTTTGGCCACCAAATGAGAAGGGAGCCCTCACTGGAGAAGACCCTGATGCTAGGAAACATTGAAGGTCAAAGAAGACGGGGACGGCAAAGGATGAGATGGTTAGACAGTGTCAACGATGCAACGAATATGAAATTGAGCCAACTTCAGAGGACGGCAGAAGATAGGAGGGCCTTGCGGGAGCTGGTCCATGGGGACGCGAAGAGTCGGACTCGACTGTGCGACTGAACAACAACAATACGTTTATGATTAAAGTCTAGCATTTATTACCATTAGTTACTATTAATATTTACTGTTAGACATTCATTATTACACTATATGTTCCATTACGTCTTAATACCACTACAGTTCTCGTAGTCAAACAAAAATTTAAAAAAATACATCTTTAGAGCATTTCTAAAAACAAAAAGGATAACAATAAACAAAGTGCATATATACATCAAAAACAATTTTAATGATCTGGAATATAGCATTATTTCAGAGAACACCTATATTTACACCGTTGGCTGTTTTGAGTGGAGACTTACTACTTTTGTGCCTCTGTGCCATTGGACAGTATAACTGAGTTTTTCCACCAATGACTGCCAAGCTGTCCAGATTCTGATGAATTTGAACATGCATGTTCTCGTATCATCTCATGAAAACTGTTGTGGAAATATCATCTCATGGAAACTCTCATGGGAATACACTGTTGCTGGGAGAATCAGATTTGATTCCCCACTCCTCCACATGCAGCTGCTGCTGTGACCTTGGGTCAGTCATAAGTCCTTTCAGAGCTGTTCTCTCAAGGACAGTTCTTGGGAGAGCTCTCTCAGCCCCACCTACCTCACAGGGTCTCTGTTGTGGGGAGGGGAAGGGAAAGGAGATTGTATGCCGCTCTGAGAGTCCTTGGGAAGTGAAGGGTGGGGTATAAATCCAATCTCCTCCTCCTCCTAAGTTTACACTTGGGCAAGAATGTGTCTTGGGTCTTCTTGCCATTTCTGTCACATGGTCGCCCCCCTGAAGACTACAAGGAAGGCCTTCCTGGGATCATGACAGATGCTGCTGATTACATAAGTGCAGAGAAAGCAGGCAATCTTTCCAACGTTAGTCATTGACAAAATGCATCTGACTGTTCCGGCACAAAGAGGGGGGCAGACTGTGAGCAATCCTGTGCTTAATAAGTAATAACATCATTAAGTGATTTGTCTAAAGTTTTCACGGAGCTGCATCTGTGGCTCGTTTAAAGGACCTGACACTGAGAGAGAAGAGGAGTAACTTCTGCTCATGT
>NW_015177193.1:36255-45063 GCF_001447785.1 Gekko japonicus
ACAGGGTGTCTGTTGTGGGGAGGGGAAGGGAAAGGAGACTGTAAGCCGCTCTGAGACTCCAAGTGAAGAGGGGGGAATAAATCCAATCTCTTCTCTTCTTCTGCAATCCAATTCTTCAGTCCAATCCAATTCAATTCAGTCTTTCCTCCTCTTCTTCTTCTTTTCTCCCTCTGTTATGGTTCCTCTTCCTCCAAGGAACTCGGGGAACAAGGAGATCATTGTTCCCCTCTCCCCCCAGTTTTATCCACACAGTAAATCTTGGCAGTAAACCTTGGAGGTACATAAGTCTGAGATGGCCTAAGGCACTTGATGGCACCTTTCCTGGTGTGCACCAAGAGTTTTTTTTTCAGAGGATGACGCAAGGTTGGGCTTTTGGCCAGCAAGGCTTCTGATTGGTCTCTGGAGATGAGATGGGTTGCGCAGATTTACTACTTTTTAAAGTTACTTTGGCAGCAGCTGCCACTAAAGCACAAAGCGCTGTGTGACTGAAGAGAAGATGAAACCGCCATTTTGTGGCTGGAAACCGCCATTTTGTGGCTGGTGCCGTGTCTTCAGGTGGCCATTTTGTAGTGGCCACTTTGTGGCTGTGCCCACCACACTGTGTCAGAAGTCTAAAGGTGCCAGCAGGCTGAACAAGGTTGGGAACCCCTGAGGAAGTCGTTGATGTGAAAGACCTCTACGGGAGACCCTGGAGAGCCAGTCTCAGTTTGAGTACCAATGCAACGAGTCAATGTGGAAGTGACATCATCATGTCGGGGACGTTACATGGTAATGCTCTGGTTTGAGGGCAAAACTCTATGGTAAAACTGCCCTCAAACCATAGAGTTTTGCCCTCAAAACAGAGCATTGCCACATGACACCCCCAACGCAATGATGAATGGCTTCAAGAGGGAATTGGATCAACATATGGAGCAGAGGTCCATCAGTGGCTACTAGCCACAAGGTATAGATAGGAACCCTCAGTCTGGGGCAAGTGATGCTCTGTATTCTTGGTGCTTGGGGGGGGGAACAATAGTAGGAGGGCTTCTAGTGTCCTGGCCCCACTGCTGGACCTCCTGATGGCACCTGGTATTTTTGGCCACTGTGTGACAGAGTGTTGGACTGGATGGGCCACTGGACTGATCCAACGTTGGCTTCTCTCATGTTCTTATGTCATTTCTACATGATATAATTGCATCAGTGACATCACACAGTGACATCGCTGTTGAGAGGGGCCTTCCCCAGTAATCATCTGGCCAGCAGCAGACAGAAGCCCCCAAAACCTGCAGGCTGAATAACGTTGGGGACCCCTGGCCTAAGGTCTTCCAGTGAACATAATCTCAGAGAAAAGATGTAAATACAGGTCTCCCCTTCTCACTCCACCCCCCTAGTTATTATGCAATACCAGGTCTCAGTTGTTCCATTTATGGAGTGGCTACACAGGGCTGGCGGAAGGTATTTATGGACCTTAAAGTTGCCAACCTCTAGGAGGGGCCTGGAGATCTCTTGGAATTACAGCTGATCTCCAGAGAGTTAGTGTGAGCTAGCTCACAGTTTTTTAGCCTCCAGTTCACACATTTTAGTCTGAGCTCAGGAAGGATGGCTCCAGAGCAAGCTAATTTATGCAGTAGCCAAATCGCTCGTCCACAACTTTAATGCCAGTAGCTCACAAAATGGGATTTTTGCTCACAAGAATCTGCAGCTTAGAGGGAGCATTGCCCCTGGCACGAACAAAGGTTTTGGTACATTTTGCAGAATTTCCGAAGGGGTGGCAGCTCTGTGCATCACGCTGGATTTAAATAAATTTCAAAACAGCAAATGCTCTTTGGAGGTATTGAAGGAGGTGTGAAATAATTTAAACCTGTTTGTTGTTGTTGTTGTTTTTTTTAAAAAAGAAATCCATTCATTAAATGTCACCTGAAATATTTTCATTATTCCCCGTTCCCTATTACAGTAATGCCTCTCACCCTAAATAGCCTCAGAAATTAAATAAGAGCATCCTTGATTTGCAATCAGGCCAATTAAAATGTGCCTGCAACAACAACAACAAAAAATTGTTCCCTTGCCCATGAATCAACTGAAACGCTAGATTAATTTCCCAATTAAATCAAAGAAAGCATGCCGTCTTCAGTGTTGGGGGTCTAGACTACCGGACTGGACATCGGGTGGCATTGGGGGGGGGTAGAAAGAAAAAAAGAGAAGTCTTCAGGAGAAGAAGAAGAGGAGGAGGAGGAGGAGGAGAGCCGGCGTTTGGCTGACAGCACTCCTGAGTGATCGCAGGACCTTGCCTTGCATAACTCAGCTCGTTGTCAGAGGGTTACTTAAACCAAGCTGGCTTGCCTTTCCAGCTGTGGAAGCAACAAGTCACATCTCTGTGACCCCAGTGATCACAACTCCTGCCTTGCGCCTTGTGATATTGAGACTGATCTTGGACCTTTGTTATCTGGACTGCCATTAGATTCTGCTTCTTGGACCTGACTGTGAATTAACGATCCTTGGACTGGCTTTGACTTCACTTTCCGGACTGCTCTGGTACTGTCTCTCTGCTCAGGTGCTTGCTTTGCCTGTTCAGCCGGGACACAGCTAATTTATAGTGACCTCCTAGGGCTGGGAGCCAGTTTGGTGTAGTGATTAAGTGCGCGGACTCTCATCTGGGCGAACCAGGTTTGATTCCCCACGCCGCCACTTGCAGCTGCTGGATGACCTTGGGCAAGCCATAGTTCTGGCTCAGCTGTTCTTGAAAAAGAGCAGTTTCTGTCAGAGCTCTCTCAGCCCCACCGACCTCACAGGGTGTCTGTTGTGGGGAGGGGAATGGAAAGGAGTTTGTAATCAGCTCTTAGATGCCAAGTGAAGGGCGGGGTATAAATCCAATATCTTGTCTTCTCTCTTCTCTTCTTCTTCAATCCAATTCTTCAATCCCATTCTATTCTTCTGCAATCCATTCCAATCTCTTCTCCTCTCTTCTCTTCTTCTTTTCTTCCTCTATTACGGTTCCCCTTCCTCCAAGTTATAGTTCTATCAGAGCTGTTCATGAAAGAGCAGTTCTATCAGAGCTCTCCCAGCCCCACCTACCTGACAGGGTGTCTGTTGTGGGGAAGGGAATGGAAAGGAGTTTTTAAGCTGCTTTGAGACTCCAAGGGAAGGGCGGGGTATAAATCCAGTCAGTTCTCTTCTTCTTCTTCATGTCCCTGTCCACAAGCCTCCAGTTTGGTGTCGTGGTTAAGTGCACAGACTCTAATCTGGGAAAACTGGGTTTGATTCTGCATTCCTCCACATGCAGCTGCTGGCATGACCTTGGGTCAGTTACAAGTTCTTTCAGAGCTGTTCTCTCAAGAGCAGTTCTCTCAGAGCTCTTTGTGCCCCACCTACCTCACAGGGTTTTGGGGAGGGGAAGGGAAAGGAGAATGTAAGCCACTCTGACACTCCAAGTGAAAGGCAGGGCATAAATCCCACTGGTTGCCAGACACTTGCAAGCCAGAATAAGTCCGCGGTTCCCTTTGAATCTGTGCTTGCTGCTTAGCCAAATGTTCATTCAGGAAACACAGAAAAGGTCATTGAGCATCCTTCTTGGCTATTGCACTTAATCATTCTGGGCTATTTCTCTTCAGTCCAGCCTATTGCTCATCATTCTAAAGTGAGCGCCGTGCAATTGCCTTGACTGTGTAATGTCTTAAATATATTGCTGTTTCCCGAGCACTCCACATAGTGAAGGTGAGCATATCTGCTCAAAGATGCTGGTGAACTGTGAGCTTATTTCTTCAGCGCTCACATTCCCCCAGTGCGCCCATGTCAGACTGGCTCCAATGGCGAGAACGAGGCTTATACGCCACAGTGGCCTCTGACACGGGCTAAGCCGGCTACCTTCTCCTGAGCCGTTTTCTCTCCATCCTATCAATATTTATAAAATCTGACGGGAGCTTAAAATATGCAAAAGGGGATTAAATCAATTTAAGCAAAGATCAGAGGACTGTTTTGCATCTCGCGCAGACTTAATATGCCCCTCCTCCGTCGAGGTGCTGGTGTCTATTACCAATTCATGAAATGTCGCCTGGAAATCTCTTTCATTTACTTACTTGGAAGAAGATGCTTAATAGGTGTCACATGAATTTTGCAAATGGTGCTCAATCGGATGCTGATTAATAGCAAGTCATGGGAAACGCATCAATAATTTCTGCGTCGAAATGAACACTGTGTTCTCCTCGCATCCGAGTGAAGGATGGCAAAGAAATGGCACCTGTGGTGTTTTTTTTTTAAATGTAGTTCCTTGAAATCTTAATTGAGGTTCGTGTTAAAGAGGAAATCGGAGCATATTGCAGGATAGAAACGATGGCTCCTCTGTCATTATCATGAGCCAACAAGACGATGCATGTCTCAAAAGATGCTCATCCCGTCTGAAATTGCCCTGATTAAATTGGAAGCTGAAGAAATTCTCTGTCTTAAGCAGTTTTATGTTAAATGGCTGAAATCAGAACTGCCGGAACCACAATATCTTCTGCTCTGTACAAAGTGAAGCACCCCCGTGCTCTCCAAACAGAATCCGGGTGCACTGTCAATCCTCCATCTGTCTCGATAGAGGGTTTTATCCGAGTTTCTTCCAAGCTCTTCCCGTTAATGACTAGTGAGTGACCAAATCTCTCCAGTCGAGTTGCAGATGGTCTCCACCTGCTATCTGAATGGTTATGGAGATACTATCGGAAACATTCCGTTCCTGGCGGGAGGGAAGGAATGCTCCGCAATCACTGACATGGATAAGTGTCCCCAACAAGTCACGGGTTTGCAAATCATATTTTTGGTGGGTGCACCAGCAAGGAATGGCTGGATTCCCAAGAACTGCAATTAGCTCCATTGTGCCACACTGAATGAGGCTTGATGAGAAAGAGTCGACTGTATAATTCGGAATGGGGAACAATGTGCCATGGGCTGCTGAAATACGGAATCATCTTTTCTGTTCTCTGGAACTGGGGACAGTGTGCTGTACCAGCGCATGAGGTACGGTGCAACAATGATATGTAGGGAACATAAGAAAGAACATAAAAGAAGCCAATATTGGACCAGGCCAATGGCCCATCTAGTCCAACACTCTGTCACACAGTGGCCAAAAGTACCAGGTGCCATGAGGAGGTCCACCAGTGGGGCCAGGACACTAGAAGCCCTCCCACTGTTGTCCCCCCAAACACCAAGAATACAGAGCATCCCTTGCCCCAGACTGAGAGTTCTTGAACACCTTCCAGTTCAGCTCCTTTCCTGTTCACCAGTGGTGGTCAGGCACCAGTTAATCAGCGGGCTCTTTGGCTGTTCACAACCAATTTGGGTCTGTTCGTAGGAACCAGCCATCTGCAGCTATATGAAGTTGACTCCCAACTGACGGGGGAGCAGCTGGGAGATGGCTTCTGATCTCCAGTTGGAGTCAGGGGATCCCCTGGTTTGGAGTCTCTCCCCCCACTTCAGAGCTATCACAAAGGGGGGGGGGAGGAAATGGCCGCTGGGTGCTCCATTATACTCTATGGAGAGCAGTTCCCATAGGATATAATGGAGAATTGATCTGTGGGTATCTGGGACTCTGGGGGGCTGTTTTTTGAGGTACAGGGAGCACATTTTCAGCATAGCATCTGGTGCCTCTACTGAAAAAAACCCCCAAGTTTCAAAAAGATGGGACCAGGGGGTCCAATTTCATGAGCCCCAAAAGAAGGTGCCCCCATCCTCCTTTATTTCCAATGGAGGGAAAGCATTTAAAAGGAATGCTATAGAAAAGGAATGCTTTAATGTGATGACCAGAGCTCCCTTCCAGCTCGTTGGCCTCACCTGGCAACCCTAGTGATGTCACAAAAGTGTTGTCAAATCCTTGCTCCTAGCTCCACCCCCAAAGTCATCCACTTGCCTGGAACACGGTGTAGGTCCCACACAACACACAAGCCCATGAATCTGTCTTATATCGAGTCAGACCATTGGTCCATCAAGATCGGCATTGTCTACTCTGACTTCCCCAGGTCTCAGGTCAAGATCTTTCACATTGCCTAATACCTGGTCCTTCTATAACTGGAGAGGCTAGGGATTGAACTTAGTAGGTGGTCTGACCCTGAACCCAACCCCCTAGCCCCTACTTCACACTAGCTCTCTGATAATCAGTCATCCAGAGGACTCAGTTTTCAATCTGCCTACAGGCTCCCTTCAGCATAGTCAAATGTTCACTGGGCTGTAGTCAAGTGACTTGCACATGTTCTGAAGGGTGTGCTCGTGTGTTCCTCTACCACTTTCTTGTTGAAAGCTCAGCTTTCAGCCTGGAGTTTGGTGTAGTGGTTAAGTGTGTGGACTCTAATCTGGGAGAACTGGGTTTGATTCCCCACGCCTCCACATGCGACTGCTGGCGTGAACTTGGGTCAGTCACAACTTCTCTCAGAGCTTTTCTCTCAGAGCTGTTCTCTCAAGAGCAGTCCTCGAAAGAGCTCTCTCAGCCCCACCTACCTCCCAGGGTGTCTGTGGGGAGGGGAAGGGAAAGGTGTTTGTAAGCCACTCTGAGTGAAGGGCAGGGTATAAACCCAATCTCTTCTTCTCCTCTTCTGGAGTCTAGGAAATGGCATTTCTGAAGAGTCTCTGAGCCTTGGAGCTGTGCATCTCCAGGATATATAGAAAACACGATGGTCACAGTCACAGAACAGACCGAAAAAAGAAGAAACTGTGAAATAACCGCACTAGAAAATATTTAAATAACCATCACAATTTTCTTATACAAAAACGTGTACCAAACAATCTGCATATATAAATGCACAAAGATAGCTGGAAATGGTGAAATTGACGATTATCTCTGGAATGTTCTACCGTTTCGATACTATTCTTCTTCCGAATATAGGCATTATACAAGCATTTCGCCCAAGGAACGCTATTTCAGAGAATCTCTTGCAACCATGTTATGATACATTGGTGAAAATTAATGACATTGTTGATACGTACCAGTTGAAATAGCAGAATTGTTGTTGTTGTTCAGTCGCACAGTCGAGTCCGACTCTTTGCGACCCCATGGACCAGCTCCCTCCAGGCCTTCCGGTCTTCCGCCATCCTCTGAAGTTTCATGTTCGTTGCATCGATGACACTGTCTAACCATCTCATCCTTTGCCGTCCCCGTCTTCTTTGACCTTCAATCTTTCCCAGCATCAGGGTCTTCTCCAGTGAGTGCTCCCTTCTCATTGGGTGGCCAAAGTATTTGAGCTTCAGTTTCATTATCTGGCCTTCCAGGGAACAGTCAGGGTTGATTTCTTTTGTGATGAAAATTGTGATGGTTATTTAAATATTTTCTAGCGCAGTTATTTCACAGTTTCTTCTTTTTTCGGTCTATATAGAAAACACACCAGGAGAGGAGAGGGAGGGAGAGGAGAGGAGAGGAGAGGGTTGCTGGGTCCTCTCGTCACATGGGACTGTCTGGTACTTGGGCAAAATTCTATGGTTTTTTCGCCCGCAGATACCAGAGTGTCCCCGTGCAACGTCCCCAACACAATGACATCACTTCCGAGTGATGTCATCACGTCGGGGATGTCACACTGTGATGTCCCTGTTTAGGGACAGGCCCCCGAGGAGCCAGCTGGTCTGCGGAGGGGAGAAGCCCCTGAAACCGGGGGATCCCCCACCTGGACCTGAGGTCTGTCAAGCCTATTTATTTATATTTATTTATGTTTTGCATTTTACAGGGCTCTTTTTGTAGAAAAAGTCCAGCAGGAACTCATTAGCATAACAGACCATACCCAACAGCAGGAACTCATTAGCATATTAGGCCACACCCCTGACAGCACAGCTCATTCACATATTAGGCCACACCCCCATGTTTCCAGAAGTGTGGTCATCCAGCCACATCCACCTTTTGCTTCTTATTCTCTTTACCATGTTTGTTGTCAAAACCCAGGGCTTTTTGCATGTTAGGCCACACACCCCTAATTGTAGCCAATCCGAATTAGTTTCTGCTGTTGGGTGTGGCCTATTATGCTAATGAGCTCCTGCTGGGCATGGCCAGCTTGGGAGCCAGCCGGAACTCCGTTCCTGTGTGTTCCTGCCCAAAAATAGCCCTGCATTTATACCCTGCCCATCCCGTGGGCGGGCGCAGGGCAGGTAACATAATTAGAATAGATACAATTTCACTTTTAAACATTAAAACACGATAAACCATGATAACAATTAAAACAACGGGTACTGCTTGGAACAGCATCAGTTGGCTATAAAGTTTTGGCCCGATGAAAGACCAGTTGTTGCATTTTATTTCTAAGGCAAAAGAAGAAAACTCCCCTCCACAACGCACAGAAAGGGCCCTTTTCAAATCCTCTTTTCATCCCTCCTACGTTCCAATGCCGACACCTTTTCCCCTCCTCGGTCTTAGCAAATATGTATAAAAAGTCATCCTTCTGTCCATTCAATTTGTAGCAGGTTTCGGAACCCACCCGGTTACCCTGACTCTGACTCTGAGAGCCGGTTTGGTGTCGTGACTGAGAGCAGCGGACTCTAATCTGGAGGACCAAGTTTGATTCCCCACTCCTCCCGGCCCCAAAAACATATGGCTGGCCTCGACCAGGGACAGGGCTTTCTCAGTCCTGAAGTAATTTCAACCCGTTGGTTCTGGTCTGACCTTCTGGGGCAAGAGAAAACAACTCCGCACCATCCTCCGTTTGACGGACGCATACCCACCATTACTGCGCTATGCATGCAACTATGGGTTGGGGAAAGACTGCAGATTTGGGGGAGGGGCCTAGAAAGGGAGGGACTCTGTGGGGGGCCTCAGGAGGGTAATATGCCATATACCCTATCCTCTTAAAGCAGCTGCTTTCTCCTGGGGAACTGGTCTCTGTGGTC
>NW_015177194.1:0-1270 GCF_001447785.1 Gekko japonicus
GGAGAGCTTCTCTGAAAGGTGCCGGTACTCAGGACAAGTGTGTACCACCACCACACACACAAAAAAAACCCTCTGCAACTCGGTGTTCACAGAGCCAGAATGCTCATATTCCCATTTCACAGATGAGAAAACAAGGCGGGGAGAAAAGGAAGCTTAGCTAAGGCCACCCAGGGAGTCTGAGGCTGAGAAAGGACTGGAATTTAGGTCACTAATAAGCCATCCACCTTTCCGCTTCTTCCGTCACTTCCGACCCGCACAGAAAGAGGTCAACGCAACCTTTCCTTTGCATTATGTTCCCACCCAGCCACAGGAAGGTGGCTCAGAGAAAGCCCCCTGACCTGGCCCATTACACCGTTACTAAGAATACCCCCCACATATGGCCGAGTGCTTCCGCTATGCCTGTGTGTGTGGTCAGATAATTGTGCGAGGACTGTGGCTATAGCTGCGAGACAGCCGTAATTCACCACCGGCTGCCACGCTACCAGGCTTCCTCCGCTGTATTCTCTCTCTTTATTAATAGAAACCCAATCTACCTTTGCAAAGACAGAGGGGCCAGCAGCAATGCTATGCGGTCTGGCAAACGTGTCTCCCTCAGCTGCGATTGATCATCGTCAGCTCGGCGTGTAAGATCAGAGGATCCCAATCTCGGGTTCATCAGGAGATGCTCAGACAAATGAGGGAGTGATTTGCTTCTGGGTACGCAGGGGGAACCCCTACCACCCCCTTGCTTCTTGATTGAAATGATGCCCGAGTGAAGCGAGCTATTTCTAGTTTTTTACCCAGAAGGGGTCCACATATGCTCAGCAGACTGCCAGGGCATAACTCTTCATCAAGTCGCAGCCCAGTTACGGAGACCCCTGGTGGGTTTTCAAGGCAAGAGCCGTTCAGAGGTGGTTTCAGGGGTCACTTCGTAGAAAAAGAGGTGCAGGAGCTCATTAGCATAACTCATTAGCATAACTCATTTGCATAGACCACACCCCCTGACATCACCAGAAGTGTGTCAGAAGACAGCACCCACCGCTCAGGTTCCACTGGACTGTTTTGGATTCCTAGCTATGGGGGGGGGGGATGGGACGGGACGTGCAGATCTGTCCTCGCAGAGGAGGGAGAGCTTGTACCTGAATAAAACCTGGTCTTAAAGGTGCCACTGGACTGTTTTGGATTGCTAGATATGGGGGGGGAGGAACGTGCAGATCTGTCCTCGCAGAGGAGGGAGAGCTTGTACCTGAATAAAACATGGTCTTAAAGGTGCCACTGGACTGTTTTGGAT
>NW_015177194.1:1492-4789 GCF_001447785.1 Gekko japonicus
GTCTTGCAGGCCCTGCGGAACTGCACCAGGTCCCGCAGGGCCCGGATCTCCTCCGGGAGCTCATTCCACCAGGTGGGGGCCGCCACTGAGAAGGCCCTAGCCCTTGTGACGGCCAGTCTAGCATCCTTGGGGCCCGGCACGGTTAGAAGATTCTGGGCCCCAGACCGTAGCGCTCTTGGGGGGACATACGGGGAAAGGCTTGCTGCATGTGCCCGCCCCCTGGGCTCTTTACTGCCGGAGCTCCACTCCTGTGCGCTCCTGCAGGAAATGACCCCTGGGTGGTTTGCCACCCCCTGCCTCTGCACACCAACCCCGGTCTTCCCTGGTGGTCTCCCACCCAAGTACTAACCTGGGCCGACACTGGTCAGCTTCCGAGATCTGATGAGATGGTGCCAGCCTGGGTGATCCAGGTGAGGTCAACCCATCTTTCTCTCGCCATCAAGCTGCAGAAACGTGTGGTGAGCCCTTGGGGGTTTTCAAGGAAAGAGACGTTTAGAGGTGGTTTGCCCTTGCCTGTCTCTGTGTAGCAACCCTGGACTTGTTGGTGGTCTCCCATCCAAGTACTAACCACGGCCGACCCTGCTGAGACACTTCAGGCTCGAAAAAGGTGGGGACCCCTGTCTTAAGAGTTCATCCGAGATTCGGGGGGATAGGTCAGGAACGCCAAACACCTTTCAAGCTTCAACATGGCTCCTCACCCCCCCCCAGTAGCCCATTGGCTACTCCAGACTCAGCCTGGCTATATGAGCTTCCACATCAGGCCAGCATCTAATTACTTATTTACATAGTTATACCACCAGGGATGCGAAGGATCGTCCTCTCCTGTTCCATTTGGTCCTCACAGCAACAACCCTGTGAGGTAGGCTAGGCTGAGAGTGTGCGACTGGCCCAAAGTCACCCAGAGAGCTTCCATGGCAGAGCAGGGATCTGAAACTGGCCCTCGCAGTCCCCAGCCTGACCGCCACAATATGCAAACTCTCCCCTTTTATTGTACCTGCTACTGAGGGATGATATCATTAGGCAGCACAGACACATCCTGCAGCTTCTCAGAGGGGCCCCCAACCCCCCCCCCCATTGCAAGCACTGGAAACTGAAGAAAGAAGGGGGGAAATCCTACGGGTCAGGGATGGACCGTAATTGTCGACTCATTTCATCATTATCTCACCCTTCCTCCAAGGAGCACAAGGAGACATACATGGCTCTCCCTCCCATTTTTACCCTCACAACAACCCTGCAAGGTAGGTGAGGCTAAATGAAAGTGACTCGCCCAAGGTTACCCAGTGAGCTTTATGGCTAACAGGGGATTCAAACCCAGTTCTCCTTAGTCCCACACTCTAACTACTGCACCACACCAGGACTCAAGCATAGACCCAAGCAAGAGAGGAACTGTGGAACGTCTCTCATTAGGGATGCTGAGGCAGAACTTAGAAAATGGGTCATATATATAGAAGAAGAAGAGGAGGAGGAGGAGGAGATTGGATTTATACCCCGCCCTTCGCTCGGATTCTCAGAGCGGTTTACAAACTCCTTTCCCTTCCCCTCCCCACAATAGACACCCTGTGAGGTAGGTGGGGCTGAGAGAGCTCTTTCAAGAACAGCTCTGACAGAACTATGGCTTGCCCAAGGTCATCCAGCAGCTGCAAGTGGAGGAGTGGGGAATCGAACCCGGTTCTCCCAGATTAGAGTCCGCGCACTTAACCACTACACCAAACTGGCTGTATATATATAATCCAGAGAGTTAATCTGGAGCCAGAGTCAATCCCAGGCCAAACTGAGCCTACACTGACAGAGCTAGAACTACAGAGGAAGCCAGGCAGAGGAAAGAGGATCCAGACGCAGGCAGCCAGGTGGAGACAAGAGGAAGATGCTGCCCTCACATGGAAAATGATACAGGTCCTCTCCCCATTTGCCTGCCGCTCTGGATTTTCCCAGTGTTCGAGTCGAGGCAATTTAAGTCCAGGGCAAAACAGCATCCAAATAACCCGGGGCAACAGCAGGCTGAAACCAGACTGACCACTGAAGGGAGGTAATATAATGCAAAATGGGGGGGAAACCTGGAATAAAAAGAAGGTTGAGCTCGATTTTAGTGCAGAATGGGGGGAAAGTAAAGGTAAAGGTTTCCCTTGTTTGAACTGCCCGTGTTTGAACGCCAGTCGAATCCGTTTCCAAGCCGAAGAGCCAGCGCTGTCCGAAGACGTTTCCGTGGTCATGTGGCCGGCATGACTTAACACCGAGGTGCACGGAACGCTGTTACCTTCCCACCGAAGTGGTACCTATTTATCGACTTGCAATTTCTTGCTTTCGAACTGCTAGATTGGCAAGAGCTGGGGCCAGAGACGGGACCTCACTCCGTCACGCGGCACACTCGGGTCTTGAACTGCCGAACTACTGACCTTCCAGTCTGCAGCTAAGTGTCTTAACCACTGAGCCTCTGCGGCCCTCGAATGGGGGGAAAAGAACCCTGGATTAAAAAGAAGGCTGAATTTGATTTTAGTGCAGAATTGCTTGGAGGACACTGCATTTACATGGATTAAAAGGAGAGTGCAGAAAGAGGCATAACCAGGCTGAGTCTGGAGTAGCCAATGGGCTACATAGGGGGAGGAGCCATGTTGAAGCTAAAAGGATGATACCGCCCCCTTTGCCTCTACTGTCTCACCACAAGGGGGCGCCAGTGCACAACCCAGAAGATTCCACGTTCAAGACCCCACGGATATGGCCACTGCCCTTGCTGTACTCTTAACGAATGTCACATAGCCCTCCGAACAAGACTTAGCTAAAATGGCTCCCACCTCTCATCGTTAAAATTTTATATGGAAGACGGCATCGCCAGGTCGTGAGGAAAACAGAGGGGGCCTCGCCGAAAAGCCTATTAGCATAAAAATGACTTTCGGCGATTAGGGCGCTATAATTGATTTCCTCCGCACCCCAGCAGGATCCAAAAGTACAAGAATCCTTCACGCCTGGCCCATTGTGGAAAGGGATGCTTTGGAAAGCTGCCGCTGTAGAAAGGATGCAGCTGGCGGATAGAAGGTCAGACGTTTCAAGGAGCAAATTGGTTTAATGTGGCCGCAGATCGCCTCGGCAGAGAAGCTAATAAATATGCAGTGAAATGTAAGGAGGGAAGGCCGCCGACAAGAGAAACAATTACCCGGAAACCAGGATAAGAGCCATCAGCAGACTCAAATTAATCAGTGTAAAGAGTTTTATATCCCACTAGCAGATTTAGTATTCAGAGCAGGTGCAGGGTCATCGGCTAGCGGGGCTACGGTTTTCCTTGTGCGATTCTGAGGAGAGAGG
>NW_015177194.1:5284-8400 GCF_001447785.1 Gekko japonicus
TGCTGTCCCCCTCCAATCAAATAGATCAAATCACGCCTCTCCCTAAGGAGCTCAAATGACTAAACGTTGGTCGCATCGTGAGAAGACAGGAGTCACTGGAAAAGACAATAATGCCAGGAAAAGTTGAAGGCCTCAGGAAAAGAGGAAGACTCAACGTGAGATGGATTGACTCAGTCAAGGAAGCCACAGCCCTCATTAGCTGCTGTAGATTTTCCGGGTTGTCTGGCCGTGGTCTTGGCATTGTAGGACCTGACGTTTCGCCAGTGGCTGTGACTGGCATCCTCAGAGGTATAACACAGAAAGACGGAGTACTCTCTGTGTCAAGGTGAGAAGAAAAATGGTAGGCTGGTAATTTATATCTACTCAGGAAGCTGGGGTCAGGCTGAGTCATTATCTTGTAGGAGTCCCCCAGGCTGTGAAACATGCTAATGGAGGAGCTTTCCTGAGGAGGTTCTTTTGTATATGGAATGGCTGTTTCCTGAGGAGGTTCTTTTGCATATAGATTGTTTCCTGGGGAGGTTTCCTGTTTCCTGAGGAGGTCTGCAAGACCTTAGAGTTGCCAGCACCCAGGTGGCAGCTGGAGATCTCCTGGGATTATACCTGATTTCCAGGTGACAGAGATCAGTTTACCTGGAGAAAATGGCATAACCCTGTTGTTAATGTTAATGAGAAAATTGAATAAAACTGATTGGGGGGGGAAAGAAATGACTTCATGGTACTTAACACATACACACACACAGAGAGCAGATTTTTGAACCACCTTCTCTTCCCTCATTGCTCAGACGTGGACTTTGGCTTGCTCCAGAACCAGTTGAGAAGGATTATTGTGAGGGAAGGGCTAATATTCCAGTGGCGGAGTATCAAATGCTTTGACTGGAGATCTTACAGGGACCTCCCAAAAATGGCGGGAAAGTGAGATGTGGTTTCTCTGCTTTGCTAGGAAAACTTACCTCGAGCTCCCAGATTTCCACACAAAGGGGAGAAGCTGAGGTGGACATTTGCCCCGTAGGCCTGTGCTTTCAGATATACCACAGTCCGCGGACCTTTGAAAACATGCTCAGTATTGTTCCTTGAAAGTATTGTTCCTTGAAAGTGAAACCCACATCGTGGTTTCTTGTTGTACAGCAGCACAACTGAGCACGCACACTGAAAGCTTGGCCTAAGGCTGAAAGTCTCCAGCTGAGGCCTTTATAGCTCCCAGAATCACAAATGATCTCCAGGCTACAAAGAGCAGTTCTCCTGGAGAAATGGCTGTTTTGGAGGGCAGACTCTATGGCATTATACCCACTGAAGTCCCTACTCTTCCCAAACCCTGCTCTCCCCAAGCTCCAACCCCAAAGCTCCAGGAATTTCCCAACCCAGAGATGGCAACCCTAGCTGGGCCAAAGACCCATGAAAACTCCAGGCCAGAGCAAGAATAATAATAATAAGAAGAGGAGGAGGAGGAGAAGGAGATTGGATTTATACCCCACTTTTCACTACCTGAAGGAGTCTCAGAGCGGCTTACAATCTCCTTTTCCTTCCCCTCCCCACAACACCCTGTGAGGAAGGTGGGGCTGAGAGAGCTCTTGAGAGAACAGCTCCCAGAGAACTTGTAACTGACCCAAGGTCACACCAGCAGCTGCACATGGAGGCGAGGGGAATCAAACCCAGTTCTCCCAGATTAGAGTCCGCGCACTTAACCACCACACCAAACTGGCTCTCACACCAAAAGCAATAACAAATCTTGCAGCTGCAAGCGCTCAAAGAGATCAACAGGTTGAGTAACTAGAAAATAAAATAAAATACAACTATTTATTAGATAGCGCACAGAATCTTAGGATTAAAAACAATTTATATAGGGTACCATTAAAAACTCAAGATCACAGAATACAGCAACAAGAGGAAGTTGCATGTCCAGTAACAGAGAATCACGATAATGGTTACACGTGTATATTAACCAAAAGACCCAACGCGTTTTGGCCCTGAGGGCCTTCTTCAGTGATCAAAACTGTATTCACACACACACACCTGTAACTACGGTATATGAATATAAAAAATTCTTTTTCAGGCCACGCAGCTTGTATGTGAGTCACTAAAAAACTGACGCTCCAAATAATGGTTATAAATCAATTCTACATTTATTTATTTATTTTATTTTTATTTATTAGTTGGATTTCTACCTTGCCCTCCCGCCGAAGCGGCTCAGGGCGGCTCACAAACAGTTTAAAACAACATACAGTTTAAAACCAGCTAATACAAAATATAAAATACAATAAATATGGTAAAACTAAGTAAATACGGCAGCATTCTATCGGCAGCATCCTATGGTAAACTGCTAGTGCGACCCAACCGGTGCAGTCAGTTCTTATTTAAACGCTTGGTGAAACAGCTCAGTTTTCACAGCTCTACGGAACTGCTGGAGGTACATGAACTGAGGAGCCCTCGCTCATCAGAGATGGTAACAAACATCCTGTCCTGGACCGTATTTGCACATGAACACACACTGCCCAATGATGTTTCACTGAAAATAATTTCTTTTCTTTTTTTAGTTTATTTATTGTTTTTCATGTATACATAACCATTGTTTCATTTATATACATGCATCTTAGGGTCTTTCATCTGTTTTCTAACCATTTATACATTCCCGATCATCGTTTAACAAATATTTCTTCATTTCCCCCTGTAACAATAAACTCAATTTATCAATTTCGGCTACTCCCATCAATTTCTCTATTACTTCAGGTCAAACACAGTGAGGAACATATTGGCTCATATCATAGTACAGTACAATTCTACTGAGGACACTTTGGCTAAACAATCATTGGAAGGCACTTTCTGGATCAGAAATTATTTTCAGTGAAACATCACTGAGCATGTGATTGCATCTTTGGAGGCCTCATTTATACTTTTATTCTATGCCTAGTGGTTTCACTTTGGAACAATTTTTTTTCTGGCCCATCCTGTTATCTATGCTGCATAATTGCATGATTGCATTATGATATAAGCCAATAAGTTCCTCATTGTGTTTGACCTCTGAAGAAGGCCTATGCAGGCCGAAACGCGTCAGGTCAAGTCCATTAGCCCTTGTGTGTTTTGTTGTTGTTGTTCAGTCACACAGTCGAGTCCGACTCCAT
>NW_015177194.1:8642-17165 GCF_001447785.1 Gekko japonicus
TATTCTTCGGTGCTCGGCCTTCCTTATAGTCCAACTCTCGCAGCCATACATGACTACTGGGAATACCATTGCTTTGACCATGCGGACTTTTGTGTTAGATTCTGGTATTTTTACATGAGGCGTGATTGGGCCCTTATATATTTTTTAAATTATTTGTTAATAAATACATGTATCTTTTTATATACTATATATATATATATATTGTTTTTATTGTTGGCCCTCTATTCTTCTTGACTTACCTTTTTAGGTTCTGGATCCCGGGTTTCCAGGTTAAGTCACCCCCCACCTTTGCCCCTAGCTGATTAAGTATAAGGCAGCTTCATGGGTTCCCGCTTGTATTTTGCCTACCTGCGCTGAGAGGGTGCAAGTTATTTTAGAGAGCTCTGTGCTCAGTTTGATGTGCTGGCGCGTCTTGAAGCACGGAGTGATCTTTACGGATCCCATGCTGTAGGCGTGCGCGAGCAGGTGGGTGTGAGGACAGAAGCGTCTTCTTCTGTTCGAACAAGAGTGACGCCAGGTGAGGAAACTCTACCCAGGCCTCAGGTGAACCACGGCACTGCCCCCTGCCTAATGAATCCCCATCGCGATTGATATTTATAAGCAGCTGCCGCTATTGTCAGCACGAGAAGCTTGTCTTTGAAAAGTAAAGAATGATGAAAAGTCCTTCTGATCAGGGGCTGAGGTGTTGAATGGCTTACTCATTCCAGGTAGGGGCTTCGGTGTTAGAAGGGGGATGAATGGCTAGAAACAGAAAAGGCAAATGCGTCTTTCATTTGCAATCTTCCCTTGCATGCCGAAGGTCTAGGGCTCTATTCTGTGGTCAGGCGTGGAGGAGCTACTTAGTGTGTGTGTTTTTTGTCTGGACTTCAAAAGAGGCAGATAGCAAACAGGGTTTCTTTATTATGCAGTAAATGCCTTCTTCTTCTCCTTCTCTTTTTTTAACCAACATAGACTGGAGAATGTTAAGGGGAGAAAAGAGCTTCTCAGCCATCAATATGACTTGCGTGTTTTTTTTAAAAAACGAGTTGTTAATCTTTTTGATCATGAACAAAGAATGGTACCAGGAAGGTCGAGACAACAGCCTTCTTTGCGTGCTGCAATGAGCTCTCTGCAACACGGCTGGGATACAACAGGTGATAAATAATAATTATCAAAACCAGGTACAGCAACACTCACGCAAACGCAGGCATTGCGTAGAAATCTGGACCATGTTCTCAGTGTTCTCGATTCCCCTTCTTGCAAACATGATTCCAAAACCAAACAAAGAACTCTACTGATGAAGAAAGGGTTAGAGATTTCAATTTCCCCTTCCCTAAATTGCTGCAAGTGCTCCAGGTGTCCTCGCTAAAAATCACAATGCCATCAGTATAAGCCACTGCAAATTCAGATATGCCACTCAACAAGTGATTCACCAGCCTCTGAAATGCTGCAGGTACGTTCCAAAGTCCAAAGGGCAACACAGTAAACTCTTACAGTCCACCTGGATTAATGAAGGCAGACTTAATCCTGTCTCTAATGCCACCTGCCTTCTCAAAGATTCACAGTGGATACCACCCTAGCAGAACCAAGAATATCCGGCAGAGTATCCCGGGCACAGGATAAGTATCTGGCTTTGTGGTACTATTGAGTTCCCTGTAAGCCACGCAGAATCTAATTGAGCTATCTGGCTTGGCCACTAGAATACCAGGAAACTAAATTTATCTGTACTTGTAATGCAGCAGGGATTGTGTGGCAGTGGGTCTGCTGGCATATGACAAAGTCTGGGACTGGCTTAGTTGCCCGCCTATCACAGAAGAGCAAGCAATTAGAAGGACCCGTGGCTGCCATTGGTTGGTCAACTTCCATCCTGAAGGTTGCTATTGGAGGAGCTGTTCCAATCATCAAAACACACAGCACGGCAGAATACTCTGAGGAAGAAGGGAAATGTGAAACAAGGAGCTTAGGAAAGGAGGTGATGAACAGACGACACCACGGGCCAAGGGAAACAGAAGGGTTTAGGACAGTAAGATGGGGGTTATTCCAGGTTAAGAGAAGAAGCCAAGGTAAAGGAGTATGAGAAGCAAAGGAAGACCTGAAGAAAGAATGGGCAGAATGGAGAGGAGCAATGGGACTAGGGTTGCCATCTGCCTGCCCCCAGTGGGCATTTGCCCACTAATCCACTTACTTCCCTACTGATGTTGATTGTCGTAGCACAGGAAAGTGGAGAGGGTGCATCAGAACCTGGAAGTGATGGGCAATGCTCTAGGAATCGCTCCCCCCAAATCTCTACAGTCTGTGGAGACTCCTAGAGCATTGCCCAAAAGTGACATCACTTCCGGGTTTGGGTGCAATTCCTCTCACACATACTTTCTCTCAGCACAACGATCAGCAGACCTGGCAACCATATGTTGGACACAGTTATGAGCCACAGAAGAAATGTGTCATGGATTGGTCTGAAATAACCAACCAGAGTATAAGTTGTAGTTCTTTAGCTGTAAATGATGCCCATTAATACCAAACTGTAGACAGGTAATGCTTAACATCTGGGATTTTTAATATTTGCTCTCTCTTAGGCTCCCGGTAAAGATGATGGAGTAATCAGAAGCTACTATGTGCTGCTTCTGTGTTTTTTTGCATGCTAGCCTTTGATTTGACCTATTTGCTTACACTTTATTATTTTATGTTTGTTATCGTTTTTGTGATAAGTGCACTTATAATTTTAAAACTGTTAAGCAGAGCTGTTAAGGAAAATAAACTTAATAAAATATGGGATTGCTTTGCTATGGAATGCTTATCAGACAGATTATTACAATCAGAACTTGATAATTACTGTTCCACATTTGGGGAACAGTGGCCCCCATTCTTAAATTATCTGCCTTACAACCCATACCTTATGTGTGATACCCTATATTAGATTTTAATGCTCACTTATATGTGTCATGACTCAGGTGGGGTGTCACCTGACGCTGCCACCACTCTGGTTTTAGGATCCCTGGAGAAGGCTCAGAGCACCCTCCCAAGACCTTCAGACCTCCCTTATTTGGCCGAATAATAGGCATGAGGACCAGGCAGAGTAAACAACAAATAAAAGGTTTATTTTTACAGGTCAGTCAACTATAGGAAACCACAAGGTGCAAGAACAACAGCAATAAGGGGGTGAAGAGAAAAGAAACCAAATGCCCTAACGCGACTAGACTCACAGTCCCTAGTCCACTGTCTCAGTGGGGCCTGAGTGTGCTCACTCTTCCTCTCAGGGTGAGGGCCTCTTCCCAGCAGCAGCCTTCCTTCTGGCCCTGCTCTCTTGGAAGAAAGAACAGCTCTTCTTCTGTACAAGCTCTTCCCCTTTCTCTGTGATTGGCTAAAATTGGTGCAAAAACCTCTCAGGGACTTCTGGGAGTTGTAGGCCGGGCCTCCTCCCATTGCTAGTCAGGCTCCCTGGGCCTGCCAGGCCTTTGCTTGCACAGCCCAGATCATGACAATATGTATAACCAGGGGTCATCTCCTGCAGGAGTGCACAAGAGCGGAGCTCCGGCAGTAAAGAGCCAAGGGGGCAGGCACATGCAACAAGCTCCACCCCCTGCTCCCAGCAGCCCTCAGTCAGAGCAAAAAGCAGCCACATAAGTTGCAGAGCTCCCCACGGCCCCCTGGTCCAAAACAGTCCAGTGGCACCTTTAAGACCAAGTTTTATTCAGGTACAAGCTCTCCCTCCTCTGCGAGGACAGATCTGCACGTTTTCCCCCCCGAGTCTCATGCTGGAAACAACAGCCGCGCAGATGGAAAAGTAATCCAAGCAACTAACACAGCAATCTGAAGAACTAAAACATTAGTCTGAGGAATTAGAACAACTTTTCGCTAATGACAAGAAGATCACAATGCTTTTATTAAGTCTATCGGTACACGAGTTCCTCAGATGGAAACCAAAACAGCTGCTTTGGAACAGTGGCTCATGAAACTGCCGCCGCCAATCAGAATACACAGCAAAGACACATGAACACATAACACTGCCGTGTACTGAATTAGACCATTGGTCCCTCAAGGCCGGTCCTGTGCACTCACACTGGTAGCACACACCATGATTTTAGGTAGAGGTCTTTCACATCAGCTACTACCTGGACCTTTTAGCAGGGAATGTCAGGGATTGAACCCAGGACCTTCCGCACGCCAAACCGATGTTCTACCACTAAGCCACAGCCACACAGCGCTGGGCTTGATAGGCCAATGACATGACTCCTTGTAAGGCGGCGTCATGTGTTTATCCGAGACTACGGCAAAGGGCTTCCAACTCGACGGGCGTGCCTTTTGGTTTCTGTGCTGATCCCCCTAAAGCTACTGTGTGGTTTAATTGTCTAAGAATGCTAAACAACTGCTAAGACTCAGAGATGCCAGATCGCCAAGTGTAGGCTGTTATTGTGCAAAATGACATGCCCTCTAAATCTCCGGCAGCCAGCTCTTGTTTTGTGGTAACGACAGCGGGGAGGGGAGGGAAGCCGGTTTTCTTGGGATGCTCCGGCCACGCCGCTGTGTGTGCACGCACTTCAGAACAGTTTTGTCGCAATTAATTATGATGCAATTAGAGCAAATGGGATGAGGCAGACTCGGGGCGAAATCTTGGGAAACCGAACAGGGTTTGGGGTTGGTTTTGCAACGGCTCCAGGGGTTTCCCGCAGTCGGCATTAGTCATTCTTATTTCGGCAGAGAATCCAAAGTAACGCGAGGCAAGGTTGCTGCTATTTAGGGGGATGAAGCAGTGGACCGGCTCTGTGCATCGGTGGGGACAACCCACAGCTCTGGGTTGGGACAGTCTGATTAGCCAAGTCTAGCCCTCAGTTCTTTCTAGCATAGCGGAATCCAGTGAGTTATTTTCATTTAAAAACCATAAGCCACTAGTCCTCAGGAAAAGAGAATTAGGTATCAGCTTCCCAGAGTTCTATCACATTTGTATCCCATCCATCCTTCAGGGAGCTCAGGGTGACAAACTGTTCTCCCCTACCCCATTTTGCCCCACAACAACCTGCTGAGGTAGGTCAGGCCACGAGAATTGACCGTCCTAGATCGGCCAAGGAGATTCACAGTGGGGATTTCAACCTGGCTCTCCCAGGTTGTAGTCTGACACTCAAGTCAAACTACTAGTAGAAGAAGAAGAGATTGGATTTATACTCCGCCCTTCACTACCCGAAGAGTCTCAGAGCAGCTTACAAACTCCTTTCCCTTCCTCTCCCCATAACAGACACCCCGTGAGGTAGGTGGGGCTGAGAGAGCGCTCTGGAGAACTGCCTTGAGAGAACAGCTCGGAAAGAATTTGTGACTGACCCAAGGTCACGCTAGCAGTTGCATGTGGAGGAGTGGGGAATCAAACCAAGTTCTCCCAGTTTAGAGTCCACGCTCTTAACCATTACACCAAACTGGCTCTCTATCTCAAATTCTTTATCTTATTTATTTTTTATTTTATTGTATTTAAGAGAACATATTGTATTTATTGTATTTTTAAGAGAACATCCCTTATGTGTTTACAATCTGATATTGGTTCAAAAGTTTCTGAATCAGCATCTGCTGAAATGTCACTTTGCTTAATAAAAGCCAGTTTGGTGTAGTGGTTAAGAGCGTGGACTCTTATCTGGGAGAACCGTGGTGGATTCCCCTCCACTCCACATGCAGCAGCTGGGGTGATCTTGGGTCAATCACAACTTCTTTCAGAGCTATTCTCTCAAGGGCAGTTCTCGAAAGAGCTCTCCAGCATTCATTTTCTCCAGGGGAACTGATCTCTGTAGTCTGGAGATGAGCTGTAATTCCGGGGGATCCCCGGGTCCCACCTGGAGGCTGACAACCCTATAGTGTAGTTCATCAGTACAAGTGCCGCCACAAGGGGGCAACAGGGTTGCCATCCCCCCGGATCAGGGCGGGTCTCCCCCCAATTTCGGGGCCCCCAGTCGGTCCCCATAGGATGTAATGGAGCCGAATAAATTCAGGTTTCCCGAATATTTACCAGTCTCCCAATAACATACCAATACTGGGATTCGGGAATATTGGGAAATACCAATATTTTTTGGGTCCCAGAGACCCAAATGAAAACACACACACATTTTTTTTTCTTACATACCCCTAGTCCCTGCTAACAGCAGGAGACCTCCAGGCAATTAAAGCCCTTGCTTGCCAGTGCTCAGCTAATCAGAGGGAAAAAACTGGGGCCAAGGGGTGTGTGTGCAATCATCCTGTGGGAAAAAATTAAAAAAGGAAAATAAGGCCTTGCCTCCTTGCAGGAAGTTCTGGCAACAGAGTTCCTTACGATCCCTACAGCTACCCGGGAGTGACACCGGTAAGAACATAAGAATATAGGAAAAGCCAACGTTGGATCTGTGTGACAGAATGAACAGACGACACCACTGGCCAAGGGAAACAGAAGGGTTTAGGCCACATCATCCAAAGCTTTACCTTCCAAGGTGTGTCTTAGACCCAGGTGTATCTCTGGGCTTGACTACCCTGAGTGATTGAATCTTGTTTACTTCAGTTGATTGATTCATGTTTGCTACCTCGGCTTTCGGTGATGTATTTATCTTTTAATCTAACCTTGCAAAACAGTACACGCAGAGAGAGGACTCCTGCATCTATCATTCTATATCCCCATCCATCATCTTCGCTGTCCACCTCATGTATTAGGGGAAAGCGGTCTCACGCTTACAAAAAAACCCCCCATGCCACAATAAATCTGTTGGTCTTCAAAATGCCACAAAACTATGCAGCATGGTGTTCTAAGCATTATGCCCTTAGCTGAATGGCCCTGGCTATCGCGATCGTACCAGATCTTGGAAACTAAGCAGGGTTGGCTCTGGTTAATACCTGGACAGGAGACCACCGAGGGAGTCCAGGGTTGCTACACAGAGGCAGGCCATGGCAAACCACCCCTGAATGTCTCCGTACTTGAAAATGCTTTGAGGTCACCATAAATTGGATATGACTCGACAGCACTTTCCGACATGATTCTAGGCATTATGGGGTGGTGCAGAAGCAAACACACAGGTAAAAAGGTAAAGGTTCCCTTGCTTGAAAGCCAGTCGAATCTGACTCTAGGGTTGCGGTGCTCATCTCCGTTTCAAAGCTGAAGAGCCAGCACTGTCCGAAGACGTTTCCGTGGTCATGTGGCCGGCATGACTAAACACCAAGGCACACGGAACACTGTTACCTTCCCACCAATTTCTTGCTTTCGAACTGCTAGGTTGGCAGGAGCTGGGGCCAGAGACGGGAGCTCACTCTGTCATGTGGCACCCGGGTCTCGAACTGCTGAACTACTGACCTTTCACAGCCTGCAGTTCAGCGTCTTAACCACTTGAGCCACCGCAGCAGAAACACACAGATGCCCTAAAGTGTGATGAATATTTGCTGCATTCCAGGACAAAGAATGTATATCCAGATCACTTCCACCACACTTGGAATGTCTGTCTTCACTTTAGGGGGGAAATGCCATCAATGCGTATTGGTTTTCTGGCTGAGGTGATATGACTGGCTTCAAGGCAGCATCTACCGTTTCCTATCAACAATCCAAATCCACTTGGGTTTGAGCCCATCTGACTCACAAAATAACAGGACAAGAAGCACCCCAGAACTGGACACTTTTGATACATGCTCTTTCATCACAAATCAAAAACCAGACTTGACAGGTCACAGCGGGCAATGCCGCTGGGCAGCAATGCAGACTGGAAACAGCTCCCAGAAGTGAAGGTGCATCCACTCATGGTTGAATATTGTGCTATCATTGCTCCGTGACAGTCACAAACCGTATTTTCTCCTGTGGGTAAGACAGTCTGGGAGGTGACCAGCCACTGTGGCATACGCATAATATCTGACAATGTGCGGATGCACCCAGAATAGGAATGCCCTGGATTTTGTGTCAAGCAATGCGATTCTGTGCTCCATTTGAACAGGCAAAAATTATTTTATCTTTTCATTCATGCTAGTTCCATGAAGTCTGTAAACAAGTCTGTAGGGAGCGGTGGCGCAGGCAGTAAGGGAAGCCTGCTTTAAAAACACTGGGCGAGCAGCTTCGGCTGTTCGAATCCCCACCGCGGCCAGGGTGAGCTCCTGGCCCTATGTCCCAGCTCCCGTCCACCCAGCGGTTCGAAAACCCGTTAAAGGGCGAGTAGATAAAATGGGGACCTGCTACTAGAGCAGGGGGGCACCCACCACCTGGCCCTATGTCCCCGCTCCCGGCCCCCCAGCGGTTCGAAAACCCGTTAAAGGGCGAGTAGATAAAATGGGGACCTGCTACTAGAGCAGGGGGGCACCCACCTCCGGTGTAGCAGCGATGGTGACGGTGGACAAGCGGAGAGCGGAGGGACGATGTGCGGTGGCGGCGGAGGAAAAATGGCGGCAGGCGAGGCAATGAGCGAAAAGAGGCCGGACCAACGAGGCACTGAGGCGGAGCGACGCGGCAGGCCGGAGCCTGATTCGGACAGAGGCTGCTGCGAGCATGCGCGGAGGCGCGAAGAGGTCCAGGCCTGGAGAGTTACGACTGCCAGAAAGGACGGAAGTGCAAAGACCAGCGCCGTAGAA
>NW_015177194.1:21537-21682 GCF_001447785.1 Gekko japonicus
AGAGCACAAAACAACAACAACAACAACAACCCAGCAATGGAGAAGAATGAAACAACGCGAACATTCCGATAATTTAGAGCAGGGGTGTTAAACATAAGGCCCGGGGGCTGGAACTGGCCCGTTCAGGGCTCTTATGTGGCCTGCG
>NW_015177194.1:22022-26465 GCF_001447785.1 Gekko japonicus
ATTAGGATTGGCTACATTAGGGGTGTGTGGCCTAACATGCAAAGGTGTTCCTGCTACAAAAAAAGGCCCTGGGTTTTGACAACAAACAAGGTAAACAGAATAACAAGCAAAAGGTGGGTGTGGCTGGATAACCACACTTCTGGTAACATGGGGGTGCGGCCTAATGTGCTAATGAGCTGTGCTGTCAGGGGTGTGGCCTAATATGCTAATGAGTTTCTGCTGTTGGGTGTGGCCTATTATGCTAATGCGTTCCTGCTGGGCTTTTTCTACCAAAAAGAGCCCTGGCTAATGATATTTATTTGTCAGAGAGGGAGAGGGGGAGAGAGAGAGAGAGGGGGGGAAAAATAGAAAGTGGAAAGAAAGGAAATAGATGGGGGGAGGGAGAGGTGGAAAGAAAGCAATTTTAACTTTAAATGTATCCTCCAAGGCCCCTATGCCACACCGGCTGGCTTGACTTGGAGAAGGGATTTAAAGAGACAAATGCCTTTTCCAAGCTGGCTGGCAGGGGGGCTTTGAGAACACATTAAAGTTGCTTTCTTTCTTTGCTCCCCCCCCCACACACACACCTCAAGCTTACCCAGAGAGGAAAACACTGGCTGGGGAAGGTAAGACTGGTCGGGGAGGCATGCCTCCCCTTTGCTTCCCCAGTCGCCCTGCTGGGAGCCACACAATATGTGTGAAAGAGTCGCGTGTGGCTCCTGAGCCACAGTTTGGCCACCCCTGAATTAGTGCAAGGGAGGGAGCAGGGGCCAGCTCGAGGGGGAATGGGGGGGAATGGGCAGAGCCACTCTGATTGTGACTTCCACATGGTGGAAACAAACTTCATCTGTAGCAGTCAAGCAGCGTGGGAGCGTCTGCCCAGCACTGCACTGCTGCCTCTCCAATCCACCTATGTGGGTTTCCCTCTGCACCCCCCCTCCCAGCCCATGGGGGCCTTGCAGTGAGGACACAACCACTCGGAGCTTACCAGCTGCTGTCCTTTATACAGTCTATCTCTGGTATCTGGCATTACGTTTCATGGCACACATGGCCCGGCCTGACAAAGTGACATTGATGTCAGATCTGGCCCTCGTAACAAATGAGTTCGACACCTCTGATTTAGAGCACCTTTAGAACTGTACATTGCCTGACCTGGATGGCACAGGCTGGCTCGATCTCATCAGACCTCAGGCGCAAGGCTGGTTGGTTGGTACTTGGATGGGAGACCTCCGAGGAAGTCCAGGGTCGCTCGCTACGCAGAGGCAGGCCAATGGCAGACCACACCACTGAAAGTCTCTTGCCTTGAATCATAGAACGTTAGAGTTGGAAGGGACCTTGCAGGTCATCTAGTCCACCCCCCTGAAAACTCTACAGGCTCACTGTAAGTCGGCTGCAAACGGACGGCCCTTTCCACCACCACCTCCCAGTTCCACGTCCATCACTCTAACCGCTACTCCACGCTCTCTCTTAGCGGCCCCAGCACACCACTGTGTTAAGCGAGGAAGGAAGGGGGGGAGGGGCAGCAGTGAAAAACCTCTGACTAATGTGCTGGAATCTCCAAATGGCTCAGCTAAGAAAAATAAACCCAAGCCCCGATCCCCTCCCTCTATTCATCCTTTAAAGCCTCTCCGGCGAAAGAAAACAAACCGTGCAGCTCTCTGACCGACCAAACCTGTACTCTTACTTAGCTGAATAGGAACAGGGCAAGCACGACATTGCCGACATTGCCGGACGATTATACACCTGTGTAATTACAGAAGGGACCCCGCCATGTGCTACTTAGCCTTATCCCCGCACTGATCTTTTGTGTTTAGAAAGGGGAAGGTTTCTCATCCGTGCTGCCCCACCGAAAGCGGAGCGCAGCTCCATCCAGCGACCTCAAGCGAGCGAGCCCAGGTTCAAAACTATTTTAAACAGGAGTCAACTTGCCCGTGCAAAATTCGGCATGTGCAGCTATCATTCAGCAAAGCACTGGGACGGGATCCTGCCGTTCTCGGTTCCATTAGTGATTCGTTCTACAGGCCAACCACAGGCAACGCGGCTGAGAATAAACAATGGAGCCAGGGCCAGCTGGTCTACATTTCTGAAACCTGAGATTGCCAACCTCCAGGGGGGACGAAGATCTCTGGAGATCAATTGTAATCCCAGGAGAACAGAAATCCAGAAGGAGGAGGAGGAGGAGGAGGAGAAGAGATTGGGTTTACACCCCACCCTTCACTTGGAGTCTCAAAGCGTCTTACAAACTCCTTTCCCTCCCCCTCCCCACAACAGACATCCTGGGAGGTAGGTGGGGCTGAGAGAGCTCTCTCGAGAACTGTTCTTTCCAGAACAGCTCTGACAGAACTACGGCTTGCCCAAGGTCATCCAGCAGCTGTATGCGGAGGAGTGGGGAATCAAACCCGGTTCTCCCAGATTAGAGTCTGCACACTTAACAACCACACCAGACTGGCTCTCAATCAGGTCCCCTTGAGGAAATGGCTGTGTTGGAGAGTAGATTCTACGGCATTATACCTGGCTGAGTTCCCTCCCCTTCCCAAGCTTCACCCCCAAAATCTCTAGATATTTCCCAAATGTGAGTTGGCAACCCAACTGAAACCCTTTCAGGGTTGCGAACACTGGATTAGGAAATTCCTGGAGACTTGGCGGAGCAGCCCGGAGAGAGTGTGGTTTGAGGAGTGGAGGGACCACAGCAGGGTATAAGGCCACAGAATCTACTTTCCAGAGCAACCGTTTTCTCCGGGGGAACAGATCTCTGTCGTCTGGACCTTCCCAAGCTTCACCCCCAAAATCTCCAGATATTTCCCAAATGTGAGTTGGCAACCCAACTGAAACCCTTTCAGGGTTGCGAACACTGGATTAGGAAATTCCTGGAGACTTGGCGGAGCAGCCCGGAGAGAGTGTGGTTTGAGGAGTGGACGGACCACAGCAGGGTATAAGGCCACAGAGTCTACTTTCCAGAGCAACCGTTTTCTCCGGGGGAACAGATCTCTGTCGTCTGGACTTCAGTTGTAATTCTGGGAGCTCGCCGGGTTCCCTTTGATAGCTGCGACCCTAAACGCTTTGCGGACTTTTCTGCCGGGGAACCTTTGCATATTGCGGAGGATCCCAGGGAGTATTCTAGAGTACACAATTATCTCCCACTGAATGATACTTCTGCTGGGCCGATCTACAAGTTTTGAACACTCGATATATCCCTCAGTCCCCTGAGACTATGAAATCCAAGGGGAGATCAGCAGTTGTACGAAAGAAAGCTTCCTTTCTGGGAAACGTGTCTGCCATTACTGATCTTCTCAGTGAGTAACTCCTAACACACTGCCAAGTCGAAACCAAGTGCAGCGACATCCCAAGGAGGCGGTTGGCTCGGCAGCTGATGACGTGGCCAGCAGGAGGACGTCCGGAGCCGTAAGGACGTTGTGACGCCCACCACGGCTGCGCACCAGGGCCCATAACCAACAGCCCCCGAGAGGAGTCGCCAGAGAGCCGAAAGAACAGCGGAGGCCACGGAAGACGCACCGGAGGAAACTGGAAGAAGTCGCCCACTCGCCGGATAAATGTACGATCAGAGCCGGGAGGGTACCTGGTAGGGCTCCCCCCACCCCAGACGTACTGTGGCTATAGTTAGGGTTTCTGCATAGGTCTCTGCACCATGCACCGTGTAAGCCGCTCAGAGCCCTTCAGGGGTGAGCGGGGTACAAATAGAAAGTATAAATAAATACAATAAATAAATATTATGGCAGATCCATGACCCAACTTCACCACCAGACAACAGCTGGCCCATAGCTAGGGTGGGGCTATTGGCAGCTCCGCCCCTTCCTTAAAGGCCCCCCACTTCTTAAAGTCCCTCCTTCTTCCCAAAACCGTTTAAAGGGATCCTGATTGGCTAATCGGCGGCCCATGTGCTCCCCACTGATCAGCTGAAGGGCCCTTTAAATCTTGCAGGAAGGGAGGGAGAGGAGCATGCACCACCCCCTTCATTATGGCACATGATGGCAGGCCCCCCATCCCCACCTTTTTTTGCCCCACAAGCCACAAAACCCTGGCTACGGGCCTGGACAACAGTACAGTCGGACTCGACTGTGCAACTGAACAACAATAATAGTACCCACAGACCTACAAGCACATGTCAGGAAGTCACCTGAAACCACAGTCATGTGACAGGAAGAGAAGGAACTCTTCTTTCTTCACGTGCCTGTGCTAAAAAGGAATCCTTTCCGCCAATGAGTGATGTCTCCTCTCTGTTCTGTTGCTTCTTACAGTGTGCCTGCAGGGAAACAGATGTGGGGCCCTTGCTCTCAGCTTACGTTTACTAGCAGCAGGTCCTTCGTTAAAAAGCAGCTCTACAAGGGATTGCTACTCGTGGAGTTCCATGTCCCATTCGGCGGTCGGAGAGCCAGTTTGGTGTCGTGGTTAAGTGCGCGGACTCTAATCTGGGAGAACCGGGTTTGATTCCCCACTCCTCCACTT
>NW_015177194.1:26733-44693 GCF_001447785.1 Gekko japonicus
ACCAGCCCATCCAGGGCCAGTTTGGTGTAGTGGTTAAGTGTGCGGACTCTAATCTGGGAGAACCGGGTTTGATTCCCCACTCCTCCACTTGCACCTGCTGATGTGACCTTGGGTCAGTCACAAGCTCTGGCACAGCTGTTCTTGAAAAAGAGCCGTTTGTGTCAGATTTCTCTCAGCCCCACCCACCTCACAGGGTGTCTGTGGTGGGGAGGGGAAGGGAAAGGAGTTTGTAAGCCGCTCTGAGACACCTTTGGGTAGTGAAGGGCGGGGTATAAATCCAATCTCTTCCTCTTCTTTTTTTACCTCACAGGGTGTCTGTTGTGGGGAGGGGAAGGGGAAGGAGTTTGTAAGCCGCTCTGAGACACCTTTGGGTAGTGAAGGGCGGGATATAAATCCAATCTCTTCCTCTTCTTCTTTTACCTCACAGGGTGCCTTTTGTGGGGAGGGGAAGGGAAAGGAGTTTGTCAGCCACTCTGAGACCCCTTCGGGTAGTGAAGGGCGGGCTATCAATCCAGTCTCTTCTCTTCTTCTTCTCAACACTGCAGAGTCCCAAACTCTTCAGCCTTTCCTCACAACCCTCTCTGAAGCACTGAAATGTGAAGTGTACAAAAAAGCGGAAGATTACTGTCATCAGGCTGGGTCCACCTTTTCTAAACCGACCAGACATACTGGGGAAGGTAACCATCCCGTCCCTCCCTGCCCGTTTAGAGTCTGTGGTTATTGTGGGCTCCGCAAAAGACAGAGGAGGGCTGAGGGAGAGCAAGCTAATTATACCCCCACACCCACTTTGAAATTTGGGAGGGGATGCTTCCCCTGTATAATTACACCCACAAAAGCTCGGTATTAAAAGTTCCAGTGTGCTCATCCTGTTGGACTGCAGCCCGGGGTCAGCTTGACCAGTCTATCTCTGCTTGTAATCTCGGCCGTTGTCATAATTCCACGCAAGCTGTGGCATTAACTGGTGGCAGATACACATATGAACATGTGAAGCTGCCTTAGACTGCATCAGACCACTAGGCCACCAAAATCAGTGTTGTCAACTCATACTGGCATCGCAGGGCTCTTTTTGTAGCAGGAAGTCCTTTGCATATTAGGCGACACACCCCTAATGTAGCCAATCATCCAAGAGATTACACAGGAGTTTACAGAGCTCTTCTTCCAGGGGCTACTATAAGCTCTTGGAGGATTGGCTACATTAGGGTTGTGTTGCCTAATATGCAAAGGAGTTCCTGCTACAAAAAGAGCCCTACTGGCATCTCAGGTAGAGGTCCTTCACAACACCTTATTACCTGATTCTTCCTGGAGATGCTCCACCATTGAGCCACAGCCCAGGAACTTAATGTTCCCCTCCAATGCCAATCATGTTGAGTGAAGGCAAAAGGATCACACCGTTTGGAACATAAGGATTAGACCAATTGAAACATACATCCAGAATCCTTCAAGGATTGTCAAATATAGCCCCGGTTGAAATACAGCCCTTGCATCTGTCTTTTTTGGAACCGTTTGCATCAGAGTAACATCTACCAGATGTGGTCAACACCTGCCATCCACACATGGCTGGCAGTGGCTTCAAGAGCCCCCCCCCCAAGTCTATCCTGCCGCCTAAATGAATTCAACCAAATGCAGGACTAACCTTGGCTGAGTTCTTACCAAGTTGATAAGCCTGTATTTGGTAGCCGTGTTGGTCTGAAGCAGCAGAACAAAGTTCGAGTCCAGTGGGGGCACCTTTAAGACCAACAAAGTTTAATTCTGGGTATCAGCTTTCATCTGCACACACACTTCTTCAGATACATTGAAATGGAAGTTACCACCAGTCCATACATAGACACAGATCAAATGATATATTTATTTCCTTCGCTGTGTTTTCCTCCAGAAGTAAACCCAAACAAATGGTGACCATATAAACTAAACTTGTTATTCCAGTTTTGCCCTTGTATCTGTCAAACAACTTTAGAATGCTGTATGCTAATTTGCTGCTCAGCCTCTACTTATATGTATGGACTGGTGACTTCCACTTCATTATCTCTGAAGAAGTGTGGGCGCACACAAAAGCTTATACTTTGAATAAAGCTTCGTTGGTCTTAAAGGTGCCACTGGACGTGAACCTGGTTCTGCTGTATTTGGGTTGCAATGCTTCAGGTTGCAGATGGGAGCTTGCACAATTGAATGCTCTTTTATACAAAAAAAAAATCATCAACAAAATTGCTGGACTGGTGTCCAGATCCCCTTCCTGTGACATCATGTTGATGTGCGTTTCCCTGTGTCTGCAGCATCAGCCAATGCCACTGATGGTAGGCTAGCTATCAAACGTTCAACCTGATGAGATTCCATCACGTTTCCATTACAACATTTTTATGGGGAAGAGAAAATTCAACACAAGGTTGCCATTTTGGACAGACAGTAGCTCTACGTTCTTCATCACCTCTTGATTTGTCTTCAGGGCTGGGCTACATGTTACAACTATTGCGGAAGTGATAACGCCAAAGGTAGCGTCACGGTTATGAGTTCTCCTCTTTTGTACTGCAATATAGTGAAAGGCTTATGGCCACATGATGTACCCTCTACTGTGTTGTGAGGTTCCCTCGAACTGATTTCTTTTTTTATATATACAATAAATTTTATTGAAGATAAACAAATAACAAGTGTTTACAGCAAGAGATGGTGTACAGACATAGTATGTTCTTTGAATTAAAGCAGAGAAAGGATTACCAATGCGTGTATGGTAGAATTTTATATACCTATATAAACGTGCACAAAATTTACTAAACATAAATAACCAAGTGACCTATGTCTTTTTACCCTAGTGTTTAAGATTTGGATTCATAGATGTAACTGAGTATCCATAATTGGGGTGGTGGTACCTTATTTATCACAAGTGTAGTACATCAATTTCTTTGGGAATATCTTCGAATTGATTAAGATATTCTAATATAGGGAACCAAACACAGATAAATGTTCTCAAACTGATTTCTGATATTGGCCACTGCGGGTGGGGGCAAGGTCACACGGTTTCCCTCACCATGGAGGAAGTTGTTTTCATTGGTATCCCCATGGTGATAATGATAACCTGCAGTCCACCTCTGAAAGACCTCTACCAGTGGAAAGTCAACCACACACCTAGAATATCCCCTTCCAATCTTGCACTGCTCTTCAAGTTATAATTTATTTTATGTTCAGCCTCAATTGTGGTCGTAGCTCAAACCCAGTTGTTTCTTTTCTTGTAAACGGCTGAAATGAAGAAAATACAGTGAAAACAAACAAAGCTGCAGTGTGAAATTGGAATTCCCATCCATTTTGTTTCTAAACCTATCTGTTTCACTTCTTTTCTCATCTGCCTTGCCTTTTCTCCCTTTGGGCAGGTGCCACCTAAAAGCAATCCACCTGAAAAGAAAGCGAAAATTCTCCCCATCGTAAATCCAAAGAGGACGCATGTTCTGTTGTGCATGATCTATGGGGAGCAGGAGCTGAACAGGTGACACTGAGTTCCATCCGACTGTCATCCCACTGCTCAGAACCTATGCGAACGTTACAAGAAATAAGGAGTTGCCCAGGGGTCATTTCGTAGAAAAAGAGATGCAGGAGAAAGAAAGAAAGAGAAGGAAAGGAGGGAAAGAAAGAGGAGGAAAGGAGGGAAAGAAAGAGGGATAGAAGGAAATAAGGAGGGAAAGGGAGAGAAGGAGAGAAGGAAAGAAGGAGGGCTGCTTCTTGATCCTCGTGGCTTGTTGCATGTGCCTGCCCCCTGGGCTCTTTACTGCCGGAGCTCCGCCCCCTGGGCTCTTTACTGCCGGAGCTCCGCCCCCTGAGCGCTTTAGGCACCTGTGCGCTCCTGCAGGAAATGACCCCTGGAGTTGCCGCTCCAGAGCCTCCCTTTCCCTCTCTTATACAATGTGCAATGTGATGTCATCGAACTATGCATTCTACATCTTGTCTATTAATAGCCAATGATTCGAGGCAGGGATACAGAAAACACTACACAGTGACATCATGTCGTGCGCTATGGAAATCTCAACCTCAGAACGAAGAGAAGGAAAGAGATGCCAAATGTCTTGCGTATTTAGACCTGAGAGCCAAAGATTACAATGCAGGATGGCCGAAACAAGCAATAAAACCCCCACTTATCATGGCACAGGAATATGACTAATGACTCCCCTGGAACCCTGGTTGATGGCAGAGCGTGCTGGTGACTTTCCCACAAAGCCCCAGGCCTGTGGTTGTCATATCCATAATCCCTCTAGAGCACGGGTGTCAAACTCATTTGTTTTGAGGGCCAGATCTGACATAAATGAGACCTTGTTGGGCCAGGCCATGTGTGTCATAAAATGTAATGCCAGGTAGTGGAGATATAAACTTTATAAAGGACACAAACACAAAGGGTTTTTTTTACTTAAAATAAATAAAAACATGCTTGAAACATTAGCACTCTTGCAATATTTTGTTTAACAGTGTCTGATAACTGACACCTCTTGCTCTGAATTATTGCATCAAAATGTCTGTGCTGTTGCAATCTTGAGTATGCTGTTCAGGGGTGTATCTGTCAGCTGCAAACCTATGATGACGCAGCAGCAGCAGAAGTGGAAGAAGAAGCAGAAGACAGCCAGTCCCACTGCGGGCCTGATAGAAGCCCTCGGGGGGGCCTAATCCGGCCCCTGGGCCACAGGTTTGACACCCCTGCTCTAGAGTGTTCCACATTGAGGTAAAGCAAGGTGGTAGCCTTGAGTGGCAGATGGGGGGGGGGAGAGATGGCAGCCTCTGCTGCCATGACCTCACCTCCATTGCAGTTGTTGCTGCCACTGCGCTACTCTTCGAGGTCCCCAAAGTTCCTAGGATGTGAGAGTTCAGAAAGTTCCACAGGGCATTCACAGCTTGAATGCCTGTTTTTAAAGATACCTGGAAAATGAGGGAACAAGCATTAGATGTTCCAGCTCTTGGACAGGGGCAGTGATGGGTGGGATGACAAGAGACCGGGGGCTGTGGCAAGTGGTGGCAGCAACAAGGGGTGACGGGCTCAGGCACCTCCCCTTGACAGACTGCCAATGACAATGCCCATGTCTTTCCTACTTCCTGCACACCTGAGTATCGACATGTTTGGCTTTCCCTTATGGCACCAATTGTCTTGGTTCCCTCACTTGCTTGGGCCACTGAGCAACTAGCTATCTGTTCTGCACTTACTCTTCTGCCCTGCAGAAGGCAAAACTAGAAAAGGAGTATGCTTCAAAATGATGCCAAAAGGAGAAATACTGGACCCAACACCCACCGTGGCTTCTTGCCCAATGACAGGTCTGAGTGTTCCTCTGTTTCAGCCCTCCAAGGCCTCCTTTGAGTAAGAAACACAGTTCCCTAAGCACCCTGCTTTCGATGCTGTAAATTCGCTGTTCGACATCAACCAGACCCACAATGAGAAGTTTCGGTATGTATAAGGTTTTATGGCAACATGCACAGCTCGCAACCCCTGCGGTAGGTGGTTTTGTGGTTTCAGTCGAACCTGCTGACTCTTGCCCGTGCATGAGTGGAGCGGGCAAGTGATTGGGCACCACAATTGGTATCAAACCACAACCTGAAAAATAAGAGGAAGCTCCGTGTGGTTACGTTCACGAATTAACTTCATCAGGGGCTTTCTTCAACCAGCTTCACCGAAAGCATTAGGGAAGATGGCTATCAGGGGGCCATTGAAGGGATCAGGGGATCTTTCATAGAGACACACGAACAGAATGCAGTTTCTGGGGATCCGTCTTCAAATGTCCATGGTTCATAGTCTCCCACTGTCATGATTTAACAACAATATTTAGCGTTCCTGTGTTGTTTTCAGTATGTTTCACACCCTATCGTGTTGTTATCCTCTTAAACAGTCCGGACTGGTTTTTTTAGCTGTGTTGATGCTTTTATTACAGCTATAATGTTATAGATGGATTTACTGTGGGCTAGAAGAGGGGGTTTGGATATCATATTCTTGATCTGCTTCAGCCACCCAAAAGCCTTTAGGCTGAGGGGCCGGATGCAAATAAATAATATTAATAACCAGTCATGTAAGACAGGCCGGTATTATTATCCTCCCATTACAACTGGGAGGTTGCAGATGAGCAATGTGCCTAAGGCCATCCATGGGAACCCACCTAAATCTAAACCAAGAACACCTCCATCTGCCCAATCTCTTTGATCCTGCCCTACGCCTGCTCTTGATTTTATTTAACAGGCACAGTACCCACCGACCTACCTGTACTAATGGTTTGGTAAAACTTGACGTTCTGCCTAACTATTCTACTGATAGAAAACCAGATTTCTTCCTTTGGCGTTATTCTATCCCCCAAATTGTAACAGCAAGTTCAGAAATCTTGACAATTCTTTTAAGAGAGTGTCTTGCTATGCCGCCATTTTTTAAAAGCACATCCAAATTTCTGGGTTCGCAATGCTCCCTCTAAGCCGTGGAGTCTTGTGAGAAAAAATTCTACCTTGTGAGCTACTGGCATTAAAGTTGTGAGCAAGCGATTTGGCTACTGCATAAGTTAGTTTGCTCTGGAGCCATCCTTCCTGAGCTAAGACAAAAATGTGTGAGCTGGAGGCTAAAAAACTGAGCTAGCTCACACTAACTCAGCTTAGAGGAAACACTGGAAGGCACTCTAATTTTGAAATGAGTGGTTCCAAAAGGACTTGTAAGATAGACCCTGGCCTTGACCCCTTGGTCTGCATTGCAAACTCATCTTAAGTACATTCAATTCCTCCGTCTTCTCCCTAGACACCTTCGCATCTGCCTGTGTTCCCCTCCCATTGTGGTCTCTCTCGTCCCACAGTCAAAATGTAGACAGTTCACTCTTTAGAGTAGAGATGCATATTTTATATTTATATTGCTCAGCCACATAGCATGTAAATCCTTACACAGTGGTGGCACTATATAATTATTAATTTGGTTAATTAGCTCGCCCACTGTCCTTTTCCAACATGAACCAATTTTCATAAAATAGAAATAGCCCAGTGTTGACGCCGAAAATTCGCCTGAAACAAAATTTGAGTCAAATGTAGAGTTCCTCCCTGGGCAAAAGATACAAGGAATTCTGAGGCAAGCAGAAAGCGTTCCAATAAGACCAGCACAAATGTTCCTGCTGTCCCTCCTCCGTCAGACAAATTTTCTTCTGTCCTTCCTTTGTCAGACAACTCTGCTGAAAGAGATTCAAAGCAAAGCTAGAGATTCATTCCCAGGCAAAACACCCAGGAAACTTTGCAAGAAGCTTTGCTAATGTTCACAGGATTTCTCCATGGAGTTTTATGCACGTGGAAATAGCCCCATGCATGCTACTCCGAGACCCTTGGATGACTGATAGGATACAAGAGCGGTAGATAAGCCCTGGAAAGATCCTAAGTGACAAAACAATACCCTAGCCAACGTTCATAAAATATTTGCTTCTCAGAAACCGCAAGAGACAGGACTGGCAAAACATTCAGGGTCCCTCCCACCCTTCTCATAATTGAAAGAAATCCATCATCTAACTATTAATGGATTGTTGAAATAATTGGTATTCCATTCAATAAAACTTCCACTACACTGATTAGATTGTGGGCTGCTTTGACTTAAACAAGAAAGTGAACAAACACAATATCCCTGGGACTGTCATGCCGGCAGATCAATATCAGTTATTGTTCAGAAGGCGTCGAGCAAAAAAATTACCTACTTCAGGCCTCACACAACATCTCAGCTACTGGAGGAACTGACATTACGCCAAGTATATAGCTACAGTTGCTGTACCGCACCATCAGGTGAAAGATACACCATGAGACATATACAGTGTTGCACAATCCTTAAAAACCAAACTGACAAGCGATCAAGTTTAAGGGTGTAATAGTGCCATCTTAAGCAGCTCTACTCAGAATCCTACTCAAGTCTACTCAGTGGGGCTTACTCCCAGGAAACTCCAGAACCTTGCCTTTTTATCAACTGATTTGCAGAAAGAAAGCAACCAAAAAGTTACAGAAAACCATCTGCAGGGTCTTTGGACCCTAGTTTCACATCAACAATGACTTTGCGATAAGAAGATGAGGAGATGGAATAGTTTCTTGCTTTGCAAACGTAACAACAGACTTCTTCCCAGAGAACCTCAGAACGGATTGCTTCCAGCACTATTAAAACCATGGCACTGAGTTACGGCAGCATTACATTCCAGGTAAGGCTTGTGCTCCGCAGTCCTTAGTCCGTAAAACTGCAGCGAGCGAAAAGGCTTAATAAGGTCCTCCAATCCACCCACGGAGGAAAGAAGATTCAAACAAAACCGGGAAACAAAGATCTTTTCAAACACGGTTGACATACATGAAAACCCAAGCTGCCAAAATTCCACTAAATGACGCTAACCGAAGACACCTCAATGCCATCTTTCCCCAGCCAAAAGAATATCTAATTCAGGGGTGTTTTTCTTTTTTTTGGGGGGGATTATAAAAACAAGATGCTGACTTACAGCCAAGGCGTCTGTGTTTGGGAAGGGATTCAAGAAGCAGATCAAAAAGAGAGAGAGAATCACAGCTTCTCTTTTGAATAGCAATTAACGAAACGTGTTGACTGTGACAGACCGTAGAAAAGAACAGCAAACCGAAACATGCTACAAAGCACTCCAGCCAGACTGGAAATGACATATTTTTTAAATCAGCCACTGTGCCGAGAAGCCAGGATGCTCCCTTGTGATTAAATAAACTTGGGAAGCCGTGCGACGAAAAAGGACAAAAATAAAATAAAATTCCAACCTCCCGTTGGGGAAAAGAGCAAACCTGGGAAGAGCAGACAAACCAACCTACCTTCCTTAACTCTTCCTTTCTTCCTCCCCCCCTTTCCGGGAGAGTCCCCGATCGTAAAACACGCCGCTCCTGTTTTAAGAAGACATCTGCAAAAAAGCCATTCTCTCCCGAGCGTCTGCAGCAGAATGTAGAAGGTTGTCCCTCATTTGAAAGAGGAAAGTTAAGCCCTTCTAGGAGCGGTGCGGAGGATTCCCCTCCCACCGCTCCCTGCAAACCAAAAGAATTTGGCAGGCAGCCCTGCCGGTCCACCTGTACCAAAGGGCCTGACGGTATGTGGAGGAAGCCAGCGCCTGTTTTGATGCTCCGTTCTCCCACAAACTAACTGTGTCCTTTTGAAAGATTTTCTTTTCTTCTTTTTTTTTTAAAAAAAGAAAGACAGAGAACAGTCAGCTAGGCAGGCTCGCGCAGACTTCTGTCAGCAAAACCAGGAGCCCTTTTTCTTCCTATTCAAGAGAACAGGCTCCGGATCAGTTAACAAAGATTAGTTGTGTGGATGTAAAGAGATCCTCGGCTGTGCTCTGTGGCTTTGTAAATTTTAAACATGTTAGTAGACAGTGAGGATTCTTGTAAAAGGAAACTAATTAGACCGTACAAGACCCTCGTCATTTGGGGCGTAGTTCTTATTTTGTGGACGAGCAGTTATTGGAAGAAACCCAACTTGGTAGCCAACATATCCAAATGGAGTTATTCTGCAAGACTGGGATAGCATGCATACTCAGTAGGCACGACTTCAAAGTTCTTTTCGCTGTTTTTTCAACTTGAAAATTCTCATTTCGATTATGCTTCTTCTTCCTTGCATGAATTCGGCCAGGGAGTCTTCATTTTCAGACCATTTTCTGGCCTGGGTCTTACCACACTAACGAGCAAAATCTGAAACCTTCCTCCACCCGATGGAGTCTTCCTCCAATGGAACTTCCTCCAGGCTAAGGTTGAACACATGCATCTTTTTCCTGGCGTAGACTTTATCGTTAAATGTAGGCAATTGTTAGTGTCATTTCAGCATCCACCGCGCACAAGTGGTGTAAAGATGGAACGGAAGAAATGAACGAATCAGGAATACCCGCAGTGAAAAGGGCCGAAACAAAAGGTCTCACGATGAAAACAAATGGAAAGGAAAAAGAAACAAAAAAGGCCATGTCTGAAAATCCCCAATAGTCAGTTTGTGTTGATTTATCAAAGTACCCTTCTTTTAAAAAAAAGCCTACCTAGCAGCATATGGAACTTCCCTCTAGGCCAGTAAAGCTTCTTTTCTTAAAAACAAAACAAAGCACAGAGCTGATCTACACGTTACATGGAACAAAGGGAAAAACAGACCTGGCTCAAGTTGTTAAGACGCTGAACTGCAGGCTGTGGAAGGTCGGTAGTTCAGCAGTTCAAGACCCGAGTTGCCGCATGACGGAGTGAGCTCCCGTCTCTGGTTCCAGCTCCTGCCAAACTAGCAGTTCGAAAGCAAGAAATTGCAAGTAGATAAATAGGTACCACGTCGGTGGGAAGGTAACAGCGTTCCGTGCACCTTGGTGTTTAGTCATGCAGGCCACATGACCACGGAAACGTCTTCGGACAGCGCTGGCTCTTCGGCTTTGAAACGGAGATGAGCACCACAACCCTAGAGTCGGACTCGACTGGCTTTCGAGCAAGGGAACCTTTACCTTCACCTTTATGTATGGTGAACGGAGGTGGGGGGAAATGAACTACCTTGAAAACAAATCCTTCAGAGTGCAACACATTCGAAATGAAAATTAAATTCCACCACACTTCAGAACATATGCTGGGCTTGGTCTAAAGCAGTAGTTCTGAGGTGGTAAAATGGGTTGCCATACTTAGGGTCGCCATGCTGGCCTCCAAGTGGGGCCCTGAGATCTCCCAAAATTACAACCATTCCATTTCTGGAGAAAATGGCTGCACTGGAGGGCAGACATTATGGTATTATACCCCGATGAGGTCCCTCTTCTCCCCAAATATGCCCTTCCCAAGATCCACCCCCCACATCTCCAGGACTTTCCCAACCTGGATCTGGTGGTCCTAGCCATACTTAAAGGTTACAGAAGGCAGTTCACATATATGAATGCCCCAACTGGTGGTGGAAAATGCGGGCAAGTTAGAGCTCACTTACGGTGACCGCTCATGGAGTTTTCGAGACAAGAGACGAACAGAGGTGGTTTGCCACTGCCTGCCTCTGTGTAGTGACTCTAGACTTCCTTGGTGGTCTCCCATCCAAGTACTGAACAGGGCCAACCCTGCTCAGCTTCTGGCTAGCCTGGGCCATTCAGGCCACGGATACCCCAACTACCTAAAGTAAGAACATAAGAGAAGCCATGTTGGATCAGGCCAATGGCCCATCCAGTCCAACACTCTGTGTCACACAGTGGCCCAAACCCAGGGGCCACCAGGAGGTCCACCAGCGGGGCCGGAACTCCAGAAGCCCTCCCACTATTGCCCCCCAAGCACCAAGAATACAGAGCATCCCTTGCCCCAGACTATACCTTGTGGCTAATAGCCACTCATGGACCTCTGGTCTTAAGAACATAAGAGAAGCCATGTTGGATCAGGCCAGTGGCCCATCCAGTCCAACACTCTGTGTCACACAGTGGCCCTTTCATGATCTGTGCAGGACTGGGAGCCAGGCCTAGTGCGGCCTGGTCCCAGGAGAGACCAGTGTGGGAGTGGAAAGTATACAGCCTACAATCCCCATAATGCTTAGAGAGGGTTACAGCCAATCAGTCTCCAGAGATTCTGTGAGGAGATTCTGGCCTAAGCTGTTAACTGTGAAAAACGGTGTTCTTTCGTTTCTCATCTGCGATCTGATTTCACAGAGGGGACAGGCTGGTCTGGTGAGAGAAAGATCCCTCACTTGGCTGAGAGTGAGTACAGGTAGCATAGCCTGGCAGGCTGTGGGCCTGGAAGTAGTAACCAGTTAAGCAAACTAGGTAGTCGCCTTAGGTTTGAGTTTATTTTGCCTTTTAAACACTGTTAGATCTTTTAAAGCACCTTATCTTGTTTTCCTTGCCCCAATACCATGTTAAGAGCCAGTTTAGTGTAGTGGTTAAGTGCGCGGACTCTAATCTGGGAGAACCGGGTTTGATTCCCCACTCCTCCACTTGCACCTGCTGGATGACCTTGGGCAAGCCGTAGTTCTGATAAGAGCTGTTCTTGAAAAAGAGCAATTTCTGTCAAGAGCTCTCTCAGCCCCACCTACCTCACAGGGGTGTCTGTTGTGGGGAGGGGAAGGAAGTTTGTAATCCGCTCTGAGACACCTTTGGGTAGTGAAGGGTAGGGTATAAATCCAATCTCTTTTTCTTCTTCTTAATAAATCATTTTGTTTAATTGTTATCTGCCTGGTCATCATGCCTGTTCTCGGCTTAAAAGGGGGCATGCACAAACCTGGCATGTCCATGACAAATCTTTACCAAAACGCTCTCCCTGACATCTTTCTTCTTGTAGCAGCCTTATCTTGAGCAAGTAAGGGGCATTTTAATATACGGCTCCTGCCTGAACTATGAGATGGTATAGTCCAGAATTCTCTCAACCATGCTGTACAGCACCGTCTACATTTGTGGTACTAAATAAGCCGACAATAGCAACATGGACTCTGGGACCACGGCAGCTGGCAACACGTCCATCTTCACAAGACCATGAGAAAGCAAACTCAGTTATTTATTTATTTATATTTCCTTCAGTTGTGCCCTCTTCCCCCCCCCAAGTGGAGATCCAAAATGGCTTCCATCATTCTCCCCTTTTCTGTTTTATCTTCACAACAACCCTGTGAAGTAGCAGTAGAAAAGTGCAAGAGTCCAGTTGCACCTTAAAGACCAACAACATTTGTGGCAGGGTATGTGGTCATGCAAACCCCGCTGAAAGTGACCACGGTTTCGTGAGTCACTGCTCACTTCTTCAGAGAAGAGGAAGAAGAGATTGGATTTATACCCCGCCCTTCACTACCCGAAGGAGTCTCAGAGTGGCTTACAATCTCCTTTCTCTTCCCCTCCCCACAACAGACACCCTGTGAGGTAGGTGGGGCTGAGAGAGCTCTCTCGAGAACTGCCCTTGAGAGAACAGCTCTAAGAGAACTGACTGACCCAAGGTCACACCAGCAGCTGCATGTGGAGGAGTGGTGGAATCAAACCTGGTTCTCCCAGATAAGAGTCCTCACTCTTAACCACTACACCAAACTGGCTCTCAGTCTATCAGGTTCAGCTGAGAGTGAGTGACTGCACGAGATCGTCCAGCAAGTTTCCACGGCAGAGCACACATTCGAACCTGGGTCTCCCCAGATCCTAAGCCGATACACTAACCGCTGTCCCGTCCCAGCTCCCAGTGTGAATATATACCCAATACAGTTCCCGTTCTAAACCTAGTTCAGTGATGGACAACCTGGCCCTTTGCCCCACAGGAAGGATGAACAAGGAACTTACTGCAATGACAGCGAAGTCAGCTATCTAAGCACATTTCCCCCATTATGTTAATTATTAAAGCCGTCATTGAAAGAGAGACCATTAATGGTCATGCCCCCTCATTATCCGACATGGAAATGTGAATGCTCAGAATGAGAACCATGACACACAAAGGAGCAACACTATGCATTATTTTTATTTTTATTTTTAAAAAAACAAACAGTTTACTCTTATTAGTTCCATTTTTTAAAAACCTATTTCCCTTTGCTCCTTCCTGCCTCTCAAATTAGAAGGCAAATGCAGGACTGATGAAAGCTTGTCTGGACATACAATTCTCCTTCCAAAAACTGATGTTGTGTAGCGGCCAAAGACTCAGTCCTGGACTACACATGCACTGGAATGAAGTGGTAGCGTCCGACGCTCCCTCTAAGCCAGTGGTGGTGAACCTATGGCACGGGTGCCAGAGGTGGCACTCAGAGCCCTCTCTGTGGGCACGCGTGCCATCGCCCCAGCCAGGCCCAGACCATCATTAAAGTGTCGAATTCTCTGCCAAATAATTTTAAGTAAATGAAAGCATTTGGGATTGCTTTCCTCACTTTGTTTGGATCCTCTTAAGTTAATGTATGAGTTGTTTTTTCTAAAGTAGAACCTCAGTATTCAGGTTAAATTGCCGTGTTGGCACTTTGCGATAAATAAGTGGGTTTTGGGTCGCAGTTTGGGCACTCGGTCTCTAAAAGGTTCGCCATCACTGCTCTAAGCTGTGGAGTCTTGTGAGCAAAAATTCTACTTTGTGGGCTACTGGCATTAAAGTTGTGAGCCAGCGATTTAGATTAGTTTGCTCTGGAGCCGTCCTTCCTGAGCTAAGACAAAAAACTGTGAGCCAGAGGCTAAAAAATTGTGAGCTAGCTCACACTAACTCATCTGAAAGTGATCACTGGTAGACTCCTAAGGTGTAGACTGTACGATTCCAGATGACAGAATGCCATTTTATTTGCCCCCTACAAGAACTCCCTGCAAACACAAAAGGGCTTTAGCAAGGCGAAAGTTTCGAGCGCAGCCCACTCCCTGCTATTCTAATTGCTTTACTTTCAGGGAGTTCTTATGGTGCGGGAGAATTCCTCAACAGCATCTACCGTGTGCAGTGATACAGTCTATTCTACCGCCTCAGAAATCTGCCGCAAATGTAGACTTGCCAGCCCCTAGGTTCTGTTGCCTGGCACTGCTCGAAGTGATGGCAGGGCAAAAATAGAACAGTGATGTTCACTGCATCACTAAGTGACTTCCAGAAGAAGAAAAAAAACACCAGAAGTGACTTTGGGTAGCTCTAGGAATTGCCGGGAACTCTATGGTTTTACCACAAAGTTTCCTGTTATTCCTAGAGCTGCCCTATGTCACTTCTGGCTTTTCCCCATGCCACGTGCTTTCCCCAAATCCTCTTGCTGGTTCCCAGGCTTGGCCTGGCAACTCTATGAACAGGCCAGGTCTGCCTTGTCAACCAGGCAGTTCCCTGTTCTAATCATGCCTTCACTTTGAACCTACCAGATAGCCTGAAGCTGACCACTGTTTCTCAGCCTTGGTCTCTCCCTCTGCCACATGGGGGTGGATGCTATTAACCCTTTTTATTGGGGTCGGTGTAGGGATTGAGCTACAACATGAAGCGACCTGAATGCTCAAGAAAGATCCATATATTATTATCAACAATACTAATAAACTAATACTAACATCCTACTTACAAAGGACAAAATTCCTGAAACATGAGCCCATTAAATTCTGTACATATAACAACCTTAATAATACTATAATCATAAGACTGTGAGCATGTATATCCAGATTCAAGTCCAGCAGCAGCTTAGAGTGCAACAAGATTTTCGGGGGACAAGCTATCGAGAGTCAAAGTTCCCTTTGTCAGACGCCAGCACAGAGCTCTGACTCTCGGAAGTTCGTACTCTCAAAATTTCATGGCTCTCTAAGTTGCCAGTGGATTCGAACCTAGCTCTTCAACTTCAGACCAATATGGCTACCCTCTGAAACTATCTTCATGTCAAGAACTTCCAGACAGTCAGAGCTGTTCCTCAGTGGAACAGGCTTCTTCGGGAGGTGGTGGGCTCTCCTTCTTGGGAGATTTTAAAGCAAAGGCTAGAGAAGGAGGAGGAGATTGGATTTATACCCCGCCCTTCACTCTGAGTCTCAGAGTGGCTTAGAAACTCCTTTCCTTTCCCTTCCCCTCCCCACAACAGACACCCTGTGAGGTAGGTAGGGCTGAGAGAGCTCTTTTCAAGAGCTACCCTTTCAGGGACAGCTCTAACAGAACTATGGCTTGCCCAAGGTCATCCAGCAGCTGCAAGTGGAGAAGTGGGGAATCAAACCTGGTTCTCCCAGATTAGAGTCCATGCACTTAACCACTACACCAAACTGGCTTTCTAGAGAGCCATCTGACAGCAATGCTGATTCTGTGAACTTAGGCAGATCATGAGAGGGAGGGCAGGAAGGGTTGTTTCAGTGCTTAGTTGTTGTGGCCCTTTTTTTTACACGCCCAGGGAAATGCTGATCGCCACTTTGGGGTCAGGAAGTGATTTTTCTCCAGGCCAGTTTGGCCGGAGATCCTGGAAATTTTTTGTCATCTTCTGGGCATGGATCAGGGGTCACTGGGGGTGCGGGGGGGAGGTACCTGTGAATTGCCTGCATTCTGCAGGGGGTTGGACTAGATGACACCGGAGGTCCCTTCCAACTCTATGATTCTATGTATATCCAGACGGGATAAAAGAGCAAAATTGGGATTTAAAAAAGAGAGAGAGAGAGAGCAGCTTTAGTTTCAGCCAGTAAAAGGACTCTGTTCCTTTGGGAAACCTTGCTTTCCGAACGTCCTCCCCCACCCCGCTTTCTGAACCCCACACCCAACCCGCTATCAGCAACCTCTCTGACTACTGGATTTCTAAGGAGTGTCTGAGTATATTTATCAGCACGGCCGGTGCAAACCGTATGCCTGGACCCAGATAAGATGCGAGCAATGCTTGGGCAGTGTCCAGTGAATGCCAATCGGCTCGGCCTTGGAACGGCGAAAGAGAACTGCCACCCACGGGTGTTCCTGTGACCCCACCCATTGCTTCCCCACCCTCCTTCCTTTCAAGCTCCCCAGATTTCTGACAAGAAGCCTGAAGTTTAAAACTGAGAGCTGGTGAAAGCAGCACAGTACGTTTGTTCACATCTGCTCCATTCATATACAAAGCGGGAGAGGGAGGTCCGGGGTCTGGACTTCAAAGGGTGCGTAGAGGAGATTTGGAGATACCTAGGGGAGATCTGGGCCCTTCCCTGGCCTTTCCCTTTGGGACACCGCCCTCCCCTGCCTGCCACACTTCAGACTGGGAGAAAGCTGCCTGCAGTCACTGGGTGCGGTGAGGGACGGGGTGGGGTTCAGCTCCCCACACCCCCGTGATAAAAAAGAAACCTCGTCGCCTCCTCCCTCCATTCATACACGATACAGGGCGGGTGTTTGAAGACGCAAGCCCGGTTGCCCCATCCAAAGGTGGAACAGAGGGAGCACCTTCATAAAGTGAGTTAGAAAAGCAGACTGTCTCAGGGAAAAGACGTCAGCTTGGCGAGCCGATGACTCGGGTTCAGAGAACCAGTGTAATGCCGCGGTTGGAATGCCTGGCTTGTGTCTGGAGGAACCGGGTTCGAATCCCCACTCCGCCGTGGAATCTCGCTCCATGACCTTGGGCCAGTCACACTCTCTGCCTATCCCACCTCACGGGGTTGTTGTGAGGATAAAATTAGGGTCGCCAGGTCCCCCCTGGCCATCGGCGGGGGATGAGGGGTAGGGTTGCTAGTTTGGTGTAGTGTAGCCAGTTTGGTGTAGTGGTTAAGTGCACGGACTCTAATCTGGGAGAGCCGGGTTTGATTCCCCACTCCTCCATTTGCACCTGCTGGATGACCTTGGGCAAGCCATAGTTCTGACAAGAGCTGTCCTTGAAAGGGCAGTTCTCGAGAGAGCTCCCTCAGCCCCACCTGCCTCCCAGGGTGTCTGTTGTGGGGAGGGGAAGGGAAAGGAGATTGTAAACCGCTCTGAGACACCTTTGGGTAGTGAAGGGCGGGGTATAAATCCAATCTCTTCTTCTTCTTCTTCTAGATCCAGGTAGGGAAACTCCTGGAGATTTGGGGATGGAGCCTGGGGAGGACAGGGACAGGGACCCTCAGTGGGGTACAATGCCATTAAGTCCACCCTTCAAAGTATCCATTTCCTTAAAGGATCAGATCTCTTCAGTCTGGAGATGAGCTGTAATGCCAGAGGATCCCTAGGTACCACCTAGAGGCTGGGAACCCTAGATAAAATGGAGGAGAGAAGTGGGTGGGGCTGTGGCTCAGTGGCAGGGCATCTGCTCGGCATGCAGAAGGTCCCTGGTTCAATCCCCAGCCTCTCCAGGCAAGACAGCTAATAGGTGATGTGGGAGACCTCTGCCTGAGGCCCTACAGAGCTGAAGCCTGTCAGAGTAGACAATACTGACCTTGACAGACGTATAACATCTGGTGGCAGCTAAATACAGGCCCCGCTGTTGGACCTCCTGACAGCACCTGGGTTATGGCCATGATGTGATACAGATGTTGGACTGGATGGGCCATTGGCCTGATCCAACATGGCTTCTCTTGCGTTCTTGAGAGCAGAGGTCCATGAGTGACTATTAGCCACGAGGTATAGATGTCCCTCTATCAGGGACAGTGATGCTCTGAATTCTTGGTGCTTTGGGGGCCACAGTGGGAGAGCTTCAGGAGCTCTGGCCCCACTGTTGGACCTCCTGATGG